>NW_010549406.1:26982-43958 GCF_000687285.1 Phaethon lepturus | reverse complement strand
TCTTTCCTGGGCAACTGCTGCAGGCTGCTAACTGTAGCAGGTTATTGGGCAAGATGGTTTTTTTTTTAGCTGAACTAGGTCGACAATTCCTATTATTTTGTCACTGTGTGAGCCTTGACTCACTATTATATGTCACTGTTTTATATCCTTTGGAGTTAATTGGTTTGAAAGTCTTTGAATTCTATAACCTTATAAAGCTACATCTCAGCCTTCTGCTTTGCTCTTCCATAAGAAATGTGCCAGAGAACACTGGAATTTCCAGAGATGCTTTTGGGACAGTTGGGTAAAGAATCCTTACAATGTGCTGGAGTTTGCCATGCATTTTGGCTGATGACAAGCTGTCTGTTTCCAACTGAAAAGAATAAATTCCCTCTTGTAAAATGGCCAAGCTCTTCAGTGAGACATCTCGCTGATGTCAGCACTGCCAAAGGCATGACAAAGCCTCAATATTCCTAGTTTGCTACACGTGCATTTTAAGGCCAGATTCTTCCATCTGGGTACTAAAAAATGTGGGGAAAAGGGAACAAAAATGTCGTCTTCTAGGAAGTGGGTTAGAATCTCACTACTGAGATAAAATTCTTTACCCTGTTTGCACCTTCAGAGGTGTTAAATGTTCATGCAAGTTGGAAGGTGCTTTTCTCCATAGCCTGCTCCCGTAAAAATAGGGAAACTATACTTCTCTAAATATGCAAAACGTGAGATCTCTTGGTCTACCAAAGCTCATTTTTAGTCCTAAATTCACACTTGTCTATTCTCCTTGCTCCATCCAATGTACTGGGAAGAAACTTGCCCTACCTGCCCTGACCCCACATTCATAATAAGTGTGTTTGTGGAGTATGCCCTGGTGCTAAAGCTCAGCTCTGTTTGTCTCAGCTATTTATAATAAGGCTCAAAACTCTGTGTGAATTGCCTCTCTATGAGTTTACCAATAAAAGGCACATCTATATGTATGCTGTGTGGTCAAAACACTGCTGACTGACCACAGTCCACCACTGAGTCTTGAATGTATTGAGGGAAACTACAAACAGAGAACATCTGCTCTCTGGAGGAGTGTGTCTGAGCCAGCCTAGAGCTACGTTTCTCAAAGAGGTAGCTAATAGGCTTGTCTGTTCTGAAATTTAGGAAATCAAAGGCATTTGTTAAAATATAAAATTAAATAAATAAGGAAATATAAATAAAATAAAAATAAATAAGGAAAGAAGTATTTCTTTCATTATTACTCCCTACAACCATGTGGGTTGCAAAGTCTTCATGCTGATGGGCAAACTTCTCATGTGAAAGACTCCGATAATCATTTCCCAAATTAAATTTGGACCTGTAACACATGCCAGGGAGCAGGTTGCCCAGAAAAGTTGTTCAGTCTCCATCCTTGGAGGTATTCAAGTTCAGACTGGATAAGCATTTGAACAATCTGGTCTGACCTTATAGTTGATCCTGCTTTGAGCAGAAGGTTTAAAGACCTTCCTGAGGATACTTAAGGTCTTGGGTTTATGCTTTCATTTGTCAAAGACCTTTCTTCACAAAAAATAACATAATTTACTTACCTCCAACCAGAGGACAAAGGACTGAGCTTATTTGCCAGGATTCAAATCAGAAATGAACCTGCTATGATTTAAATCCTGAGTCCTAGACTGTAAACTATAGATGGGTATGATTATTAGAAATTATTTTTAATAATGTTTTTTAGGGGGAAAGAATCTACCCTGCATTCCTTTGAATTTGGCTTCTAAAGTCTTAAATTTCACTGCTCACACTGTCAGGCTTAGACTTCAACTGCAAGCTTAACTGAACTGACCAGGGGTTCTGACACTTAAAGACTTTGAATAGTATATGATTGGATGCAGTTTGGGCCATGGGAAAAGATGCTCTTGAAAGAAACCCAACTTTATTCTAAGGATTTTTTTTTTCCTTTGTGATTTTAATGAGCATCAATGAACAAAATGTCCATTACACTCAGCCTCCAGTGTGAGCTGTTTGCAGTCCACACACCAGGTGCAGAGATATGTAGTCAAGTTAGAGGACACCTGTTAACTGATGGGCAGTGCAGTGCGGTGATGAGTAGACAGCACTGAGCCACAAGGACTGAATCTTGAGTTTCACATTGATTCATTGTGTAACTTTGTATAAGCACTAACAATACTGGGAGACCTGCAGTAGAAATGAGACATCCAAGTTAAGCAATGTCTGCTTTTAAAAGGTTGACTGATCCCAAAATGTTCATGTGAGTTCTTCTCTATTGTTATGATTAGCTCTCTTAAATAAGCAATTTCATTGGCTGCGTGATCTCTCTAGGGAGATTTTGCAACAAGTTTCTGCTCCAAAATAAAAATGGCCTGATGTGGGACTGAGCTAATGATTTACCAAACACTGTGTCAGATTAAAGTGGACTTCTATTGCCAAAGCTATATTAAATGAGCCAGCGATGAGCTTAGTGTAAGACAGGACTGATTTAGGCAAAGTAGAACCCTCACTCCACAGTGCCAGCAAGGAATATTCATTCCTTTTGTGCCATTTATTATACATAGATGTATATGGGTACATTTACCAAATTTCTGGTTCTGAACATTTTAGCTCTATGACAGGAATACCCCAATCTTTAAGCGCTTTTGAAAAAGAAACTTGGTTTTCATACCAGCTGAAGCTAGATACTATGACAAAGAGTCAAAAGAATAACAGAGTATTCAACAAGGAGAATTTGGCACTAGAGAAGTAATCTGTTCTGCAGCTATGCCACAAGCTTCCTTCATGATTTTGGGCCAACTGCTTCATGTTTCCATGCCTAGCATACAGGAGTTTTCTTATGATCAGTGTTTAGTGAATACTTTGGATATTAGTGACATCTTTTACTTTGTTAATACAGACGTTAAAACGCAAGAGGGCTGATTTTGATCAACGTTCTTTGTCTTTTATAAATCCTTTAAATTTGTGTTGTTCCTGGTGTGGTATTGTATAAAAAAACCTATCCTGCTGATTAGTGAGCTATATGATAGATGTATGCAGAAGAATAAGAGCGATATCATTATACCCTGAAAGGCCTAAAGACAATTGTTGTGTTTTTATTACCGTAAGCATCTGTGCACATACTACGTACTGTGTCCTCATGCACTATTGGACAGTGATAAACCAAGTACTTAAGGACACTTACATACAAGCATGTTGCACACAGGCATGCAAGTAGTATAACATGAATTCACTACGTAATATCTGCTCCTCTGCATGAGGTTCTGATTCTGTACTTGAGTTGGGACGGAGAAGTTCTTTTCCATGATGAATATGTTACTTCTCAGTAGAATCTGTAGAGTAGAGCCTTTCCAAGCAAAAATGAGAAAATACAAGTTTAGCTTGGAACAAGATCTGATCATCACTAACTTCAATAGCCATTGAATATAATGGTAGGATTATTAATAGCTTATATGAAGGGCCTGGGCCTGGTTCAACAAGTGACATATATGCATGCTCTATTAGCATTAGTTCTTTGCCCTGAAACTCTGTTAGAAGGAAATGTGGTAGCATAACCAACAGTTCACAGTGGCACTATCAGCATTTTTTCTGAGTGCCTGAGAAGTCTGGCTCAGTGCTAGCCACTCAGACTGAGTGGATCCAGCAGTGGTCAGAAAGTTTGTGCTCTTTCTCTGGAAAAGCAAGTGCAGATATCTGTAAGCAGATAGAGAAGCAGAACAACCATAGACATTTCTACAGAGAATACCGCAGCTCAGAAGTACTAACATGAATGCTTCTGAAACTCCGTCTTCTTTTTGAGAAGCATCAGATTATATCTTGCAGTATCCATGTGATTCCCTGTTTACAGTTAGGGTCAAGAATGCAGTGAATTTCCTAAGAATATGTGGGTGGACTTGGCCTCTAACCTCTAGCCTTTTAAACTCTTCTAGATTGCTGGAGGATTTTTGTCACCAGTTTTATGGTTAAAGGTCAGCTAGACTGGTGGTTAAGGAAGACATGTCTTACGCTGCTGTTGCTGCTGCTGCTGTAGTTCAACAGTGTTGTAACCTCCACTGTCAGCCTCCCCACTAATGTTTGGTGGCAAAACTCTGCAGCTGTGTCAAAACTAAATTTTCACAGCAAGATAACAATGTATACATTGGAAAAACAATGTTTGAGGAAAAACGGCTTACGTTGCCCTATGCATCCGTGTCAGTACACTGATCCAGATTTATTCCCTAAGGGACATCTTGTTTCAATGTCATTTCTGTTAGGAGAAATTCCAGTAGAACTCCCTGCTTAGTTATTTTTCCTGATACTTACCTTCACCTTTCTTCAGGTGAAGGAAAGGAAATATCATGACAGTATTTCTCCCAACAAAATTCCTGTATTTTACCTGCTGTTAAATGCTAAGAATGTCTTAGTGACTAAGAAATGATTCATCATGACTTGTGCACACGAACATGGGGTTCCTAAGGACCCAAATTAACCCCAGTGGAGACTTGAAATCTACTGATAGTCTTACTGGGGAAAGTCCTAAAATTTATTCTGTCTTTCGGTGGACAGGTATCAGAGCTCTAATTCAATCAGTTATCAAACCAGACGCCTAACATGTAGCACATGAGTAATCTGAATTGCTTGTTGTCTCAGGCACAGGAGCAGATGGTTTAGAAAAGGGACTCCTGACAATGCGTTATATATTTGTTTGTTCTATTAGGCCTGTGGCAGAAGGAGATGTTCTTGTGCTGAGGGCATTTGCGTGGGAGTGGTGAGCTCTGGTTTCATTCCCAGCTCCATTCTCCTGCGTGCCCTTGGGCAAGGTCATTTTACTTTTATGCCTCAGTTACCCCAACTGGTAAAGTGGGAACAACAGCACGAAGCAGTGCTCTGGGCCTCCAGTATTTGTGAGCTACTTTATCTGCAGGTCTCAAAAGAGCAGTTTTTAAATAACTTAGTTTTATGTCAGAGTTGTTGGGAGCAGCAATATGGTGAGGCATTATGCTTCGAGGAGGCTAGCAGCAGTCCACAGTGGGAGTATTACAGGGAAGCAGTGAATTTCAAACTCTGGTCTCCTGAGCTGACTAACTTTGTCCGTGTGGTCCTCGGCTCTACTGGGGAGGCTGTTTCACTAGGAGAAAATTTCTGTGCCTTTCAACTTCTGTTGTGTTGTTTTGCAGGAGAATGCAGGCCGACTTTTCTAGTTTAATTTTATGATAAACCTATGGTACACTAGCATCCAGAAGGGCGCTAGTGGGTGTTACAGGGTATTAAGGGGTATCTCTACTTACAGCACTCCTCTCCCTTGGAAAAAAAGCTGCAGGGCATAGTTTTCCGAGCAAAGCAGAGAGGTCTGCCATGACCCCGAGCCGTCAGCAATAATGCAGAGTTCAGTTATGGCCTTTTATGGTTTCGCTTTTCTCCTGCTGATGAATTTCAAACGAAAGCTTTGCCAGTGCTGTCGGCATGGACAGTGTTCAACTGGCTTTTGCAGCATATTAAATACCTTCTCTGGCTAAACAGCTTGTGGAATGGAATTAAATTGTTTCTTTCTGTCTGTTCTCTATCTGGCAGACAAATATCACAATAGCTAATAATAGTATTATACAGTAATATGATAACTGGATTTAGAAAGAAACCAAACCAATTTTGAGAACAGATAAAGAAAACTACTTCAGAGACATTGCTTCAGTGCTGCCTCTGTTCTTAAAAGAAAAACAACTTTGTTCAGAGGCTGTGGTTATACTGTTCTCATTTTTCAGAGGCTTTCTACTGGAACAGCATTGCTGCTTAACAGTCCGCCAGAGCCCTGCAAGCTCTAAATGTGCAGCAAGCCCTAGTGCCTTGCTTTGGCTCACTGACCCTCACATCAAGTAGCAGAACTATTTCCATTTCCCTGCACTCAGAGTTAGATAAGGAGATTGCTGCCTTTTTTGGTCTCCTGGAATGGTGCTTGTGTTCTGCAGGCTCTGTAAACTGAGCCATGTGGAGAACGCAGGGAGATCTGGATAGCACGGTTTCATGTTATGTGGGTGTCCTGTATGAGCTGTGGGTTCACCGCCTATGCAGAAAGAGAGAAAGCCCCTTTCCTTATCAGGAGGAATTTTGGGTTACACACCACTGAAAAAAAGGCAAGATCCTCAAGTCAAATCTGTCTCATAAATAGCAATGATTTAAAGGCTGAATGTGCTTATGCTTTATCTGTCTCAGAGTGTACAAATACAAATTAATTCAAGGTTACTCCAGGCTGTACATCAAAACCTGTTTACCAAAATATTTCTGAGAATTTGTCTGAGGAAGGAGTGCAGCTGAATTCAGTTTGGGAGTAAATAAGAAGTGTGCGTTTCAATCCTGGTATGGTCTTAAATGTGGCTTATACATTTCATGTGAGGCCAGCTCATGACCTTACCATCTGCCCTAAGGAATGCATGCCACAAAGAATAAACTGGAATCTGACCTCCTTGTGCTGGGGTAGTGGTAATTTATGTCTCCCTTTGTTGGGAAGTAGGGTTTTTTAATCTGTGTCTAGTCTGCTGGAGGACAAAGGAAGGAAAGCAGTAGAGCCCTGCTTCACGTCACCACCACTCCCCTCTTACTGCCCTGTGCACGGTGTGTAGCACATATGAATTGCTGCTGCTGTTTCCTCTGTGCCACTAGTGTCAGTGACTTTATGCAGTCTCTGTGCTGCTGTGCAGAACAGTCCCTGAGGCAGGCTTGAGGCCAAATTAGCTGCTTGTCCATCTCCTTTGCTTGCCACTAGGCTTTGGGAGCCAGCTCGGGGCAACCCTACTGATATTCCTAAAGAGATTACACAGGGAGCTTTGTGCTTGAGTCGCCCTTAGCTTTTAACTGTCCAACCTCCAACTATCTTGTTAGCCTCTGCAGTCATGCTATTAGGCAAATGAGGTGATCATGCATCCTAGTAAAAGAGGTGTAAGTACTATCGACTACAAAGCAGGTGAAGTTTGTAGGATTCTGACCAAGTCCAACAGGACTGTGTGGATATAGCCAATTTGACCGTGACAATCTACAATATCATAAAGTGTAGCTAAGTCTTGATTTTGGTGTTACATGCCTGCTCTAAGTTAGCCAAGACTGGAGTGGCCCTAGTTTCATATAGTTAAGACTTCTTATGGTGGAGAATAGATACATATTTTCTTCTGTTGCATATGTGAAACTGAAGTTAGAGCTCAATATTTTAAATTAATTGCTTCCCCTATAGAAATGTTCACAAGGAGCAGTGTATGTTTGGATGCACTCCCTTCCTTCTAGTTCACATGTTGGCTTCTGGCTATGGTTTGCTCCAGAACAGGAAGAACAAAATTGTAGTCCAATGAAGCCTAAGTATGTGTGTGTAAAAGACTGCACATGTCATGCAAATGAAATATTGAAGGTGGGCAGCTCCAGGACATTAATGGTCAAAATGGACAAAAACCACTAAAACAGAAGGACAAAATAGAGAATGGTGCTTGACTTCCACACCCCTCCTCAACCCACTGGATATTTTTATTGGAACCAGTTAACTGTGCTGATAGAGATTTCATATTTCAGAAGGGAATGTAGTTTGGCAAAATATCCTAGCTTTCAATAGAGACAGCTGAATAAAGGGTAACCTTTAAAATCCCTATAGAATAAACTGTTGAGAAACAAAACAGACACATGGAGAGACCATCTGCAAACTCTTTGAATATGCAGAGCTGTAGAATACCATCGTCTGATATAAAATAATTTTTAAGCATGGTAAAATGGTACATATACATCTGTCATATTACAAAAAAGCAAAGATTAGGCTTTCGTTCTTGTTTGTGATCTCCCATAGCAGCTACTACCCCAGTATATATACATGGAGCAGCTCTGCAAGCAGTGGCACGTGGTAGACTTCAAACAAAACCATGCATCTTTCTGGCTCAAGAGAGTCCTGCCAGGGTTGCAGGTTTTCATCTTGCCTACAGGGAAAAATTTATTAGGAAAGTAGAAATAGTCCTAGGGCTGGCAGATACTTGACTAAAGCCATGTAGCATTTTCTTTACCGTTGATGTCCCCTTGGCCATGAATGTTTTCTCTCCAGTGCTCACATACCTAAGCCTTGCTTCTGTAAACTATGCTGGCCAAATGGAGTGCAGTTATCTAGGTGAGTCATGGAAAAAGAGGTCACTAAGGTAACTGTAGCCTAGGCAACTCATAAATCATGCCCAGAGTTTCATTTGGAAACAGAAGTGTGTTGAAAGTCAGCAAAAAGAGACTGTATTTTCATGTCCTGCACGGGAAGCAGGCTACTGTGCTCTGCAAAGACTGAAGCATATGCATTCTTTCCTTCTTCAATGTAAAATTCAGTGCAGATCATTAAAGTTAACACTTTCTTTTTTTTTTTTTCCAAACACACACATACTGTCCACAGTTAGCTGTGTGCATAGCAGATGTCAGAGAATCTGCACTATTTTGACAAACCCAAACAGATGCCTGTGTAAGGTGATAGACTACTGGCTTGGCTTTTTCTTCAAAGTATTTTCCTCTTGCTATCTATTTGGATTTTAGGATAAATCAGCTGCTACTTATCCAAGTTCTTCTATCTGCATCTTGAGATGATGCAATGATGGTTATATGTGAGGAAAACAAGACATACAGCTAAATAGTCTTCATCTGTACTGGCTTTGAAGAGAACAGAGGTAGCATCATTCCCTACAAGGTCAGCATGGATAATAAGTTGTAGTGAAAAGAAGATGCTGCTGTCTGACTAAAATCATACAATCCACGCAACCAGCTCTCTGGTGGCTGCTGTAGTATTGTACAAGAGTTCTGTTGTTGTGAATGGTATGAGCATTGGATTCGCACTTCTTGCAGCTCTGAGGAGCCTGGGGCAGGACTAGTACAGGGAAGAGGGGTGCTGCTGTTCAGGCACCAGAAGATCAAGATTCAGTTCTCATCTTTGCTACAATCTCTCTTTCTAATCTTGGACAGATCATTTAACCTCTCTGTGATTCAGTTCATGATATCTACACTATAAATTAAGGCTTGTTTAACTAGTCCCTTTTGTTCTGCCAGAAAATGAGGCAAGTAAAATGTGACAACTAAGCAGGGCAATAAGCCATTCCAGAGGTTAAGGACATCTGGTCTCTGGTTTTTGTGTTTAACAAGAGATGTACTGTATAATGATGACTCCTAGTGGAATGATGTTTTAAGTGTTGCCAAAATGAATAAAGATAACCTAAGTTCTGGCAGTCTCTTTTTTTCTTCCGCCTGGGCATTCTCATGCTGAATGCGGAGGCAAATCCTTGGTGCCCATCTCCCTTCCTCCCTCCCAGTCTTTTCCCTCATACTTAAAAGTTCTATTTATATACCTTCTGTTTAAGTTGTGTGGGGAGATAAATTTTCCATCACAACTGAACTAAAAGCAATTACAAAATTGTTTTTCAGGGAAATCATTGGTCAACAGAACTTGCACACTTCCAAATAGTGAACTGATACTTAAATGTCTTGATCAGATTAGACTACCACATTTTCCCTCTTTATAAGTAAAACCACAGCAGTCAGAGAAGTCCATCTGTCCAAGAACTAAAGGCATGTTTATGGCAAACTGTGGCTATTTCTGTCTCCTCAGTGATTTTCCTAGGAATGATAATTTGAGTATGAAGAGATAACTGATATAGTCTACCACAGTAAGGCTTTGATGAAGGTCATCAGCAGTTTTCCCCAGCATTTGGATGTTTTTATTGCTGAGAGAGTGGCTATATTTTCTGGCTGGTTTGACAGCTCTGCCTTTCTTAAGGAGAAAGTGATAATGTCCATTAGCTGTTTTAACCAGCAAAATGGGACAGGATTTTATCAGTCCATGTCCAGCATAACCATGTTTGTAGCATCTCACACTTTCTATCTTTTTGTTTTCATCTTCTGTCATTTTATCCCATCCTTTGATTTCTCATTCCACCTTTGGCCACTAGTTCATCCAGATAAACATCATCATTATTTTGCAGGTTTTGCTAGATTACTTCTGAGAGGATTATTCCCAAGGTCTTTTGAAGTGCCTAACTTCCATAATTATTTTCTTAATCAGTAATTTTTTTTAAAAGTTAACATTTTTCTATCTTAGGAAAACATTCATTTCAATAACTTCAATGACTTTGAAAAAGTCATATAACTGCAAGGGTTTCATATTGTGTTGGATGTTTGCATAGTTGGTTGCTCATCTGCACACCAGGTTCTGGTGATATTGGCTCTATTCATGCAAATAAGTACTGTGGGAGCAAGCCTCCAACTGAGGAAAAAGAGGAGTTTTTATATTCCGCCTTCCCAACAATTTCCAAAATGCACATGAGATTTCAAAAATCTCAATATTTAAATGATGTATTCTAAGTTGAATTTCTTTTTACCAAAAAGTGCACTAGGCTTCCAAAAACTTCACATAGAAAGACGAAGTTGTCACCCTTCAAGATCTGTGTTTCTGTACCAACAAACTGGTTTTGGTATCTCTGATTCCCATGTAGAGTTAGATAACAGCACGTTTTGAGGCTGTGAAAGGCTAGTAGTGACCCTGAAGTACAGAAGCAGATGAAGGGAGCTGGAGAAAGAGCACCACAGCTGTGATGACTGTTACAGGCGTAAACCTCTAAGGAAGTTCACCAAGGAGTGATTTGCACTGTTGTGAGATTTGATTTCACTACTTGCAGGCATAGCTGTGACTGGTTTTAGTCTCAACAGTTTCTGTAATGATAGCTGTGAAGGGCATTAGGCTTCAGCCTATGCCTTCAGCAAGCTGCCCAGGGAACTGAACAGCCCACGCTGAGGCCCACATGGGATTGTCATCCGTGTTTAGCTAATCCAGGTACATCTATCTGTGCTGCAGTTGTTCCTTTTTCCTGTAGTACAGATCTCTGAAGCATAGCAATGGCATGGAAAGAAAAGGGCTGTTAGCTAGGGCCAGTAACACCGTAATGGAAGTCCTACCTCTTACTTTCGCCATGTCATCTAATGCGCTTTGCATATATGTTTTTGCAGATAAGCCAGACCCGCCTGCCGGAACACCTTGCGCATCAGACATACGGAGTTCCTCCCTCACTCTCTCATGGTATGGTTCCTCTTACGATGGTGGAAGTGCGGTGCAGTCCTACACTGTGGAGATCTGGAACTCAGTGGATAACAAATGGACAGATCTCACTACCTGCCGCAGCACCTCTTTCAACGTGCAGGACCTGCAGGCTGATCGGGAGTACAAATTCCGTGTGCGAGCTGCTAATGTGTATGGCATCAGTGAGCCCAGTCAAGAATCTGAGCTGGTAAAAGTTGGAGAGAAACAAGAAGGTTAGTTTTTAAGAGGAAAAAAAAAAATCTAAATTTAATTAAACAGTATCTGAACGGTTCCTCAGTGAGGTCAGGCAGCTGTACACGCTCCTTCACATGTGTCTCTCTGCAGTGAATGCTTATGCTGGCTGTAAGTGTGCTGAAGTCCCTTTGCAAAACTTCATGCAGGTGTCTCAGCATATAAGTTTTGCATGCATCCAGTGTGAAAGCTTGGCTTCAGGGATCCCAAAACCCTGCCTTGTGAAAGCAAGGCTCCTGGCTTGCTGTGCGAGTGCTGGCTGGCAGACTTCTGTAGTTCAGTGCACAGGTAACAGGATATGAAACCTTTCACACGTAAGTTACACATTCAGACTGCGCCCAGTTGGAAAATGATGTTTGGTGGCTTACCTGAAACATACTGATGGTTTCATTACAGTTTATACTGCACACACCATAGAAAAACAAGCCATAAACACTATCACAAATTTGCTTTTGGAAAAAGTAAATGTCCTTGCTGCTAGCCAAGCACTGGATATGCAGCAGAAACTGAATTAGCCTCTCATAACTAATTGTAGTTCCCATGCTTCAAATCCCAGCATGGTAGAGCACCTCAGTCCTGTTGCCCCTAGTAGACCAATCTTGTGAATTCAAGGCTATCTAACTTAGCATGTTGGTTTTGCAGCATTATGGGTGCTAAAAATAATTTTTAGTGTTTTGGATTACAGTTGCAAGTACTTGTAACAATATTTTTCAGTATCTTTTGCCTCTTATTTTTTGCTTAAGATCTTCTCAAAGGACTAATGGGAAGCTCTGGAGCATTTTCGAAATTATTCAGAAACTAGTACCAAGAATTTACACACACACAAAAATGAGCATGATTTTTTAAAAACAGATATTGAACACATATTTTTGTGCACACCCACATCTGCCTACTGTGCAAGGATCACTTTGATAGTCATACCACACCAAAACGTCCAGATCAAGAATAATGTATTTTGCCATTTTTCCTGTCTTTGAGAAGTGGACTGTGTGTTGCATCTCTCCCTCCTTACTTATATATGCAGGGCTTTGGAGTTTTAAGTGTCTCACATAATCCTTGCGACGGTATCTTCTATTGCCACATCAAGACAAAATAATAGCAAAGTGGTGCAGCATTACACAAGTGTGTAATCCTCTCAACAGACATTTCCAAACAAAAGTAAATCATATTTCTCTTTAATTGCTAGATTTTGAGAAATCACTTTATTTTAAATATTTAAAACCTGATCTGTGTCAAGATGCGGCTTCTCTTCAAAGGGGGAAAATACCATTAAGAATAGCAATAAAACTGAAAAGAAGCTAGACGGTGCTGGCTCTTCAGCTCCCTGTGTTTGAATGCCCTCTTTCTTTAGTTTCGGGATAAACACCTTCTAGACTTGGGGACCTGACTCTTCCCTACATTTGTTTTTCCTAGAGCAAGCACTACTTGTACTGGACCAAGAAAACACGCTATTTTTCTTTCTAAGACTGACAGTTTTCTTACACAGATTTAATACAAAAAGGCTA
The DNA here is from genome assembly GCF_000687285.1 of Phaethon lepturus. Classification (NCBI taxonomy): domain Eukaryota; kingdom Metazoa; phylum Chordata; class Aves; order Phaethontiformes; family Phaethontidae; genus Phaethon; species Phaethon lepturus. Next base: position 31,202 of record NW_010549406.1, on the reverse strand, counting down.
GAAAGTGTATGAATCATTGTGATACATATAAAAATGAATGAAAAAAAGTTGTTTTGAGTGAAAAGAAAATGTATTTTGTTTGCCGGAGGGTGGGTTGTCTTGGTGCTTTCAATGCCAGGGCTTCTTGATTTCAGTTCTTGATACTGCAGCTAACGTGCAGAAAGGGCAAGTCATATAAATCATGATTTTTCAAGTGTGTGAATATAGCTGGTGCTTTAATTAAAGGCAGTGGAAAATGCATGTGTTCAGCACCTCTCCAAGTCAGGACTGAGCTGCCATCTATTCAAACGCTTAGTTGAGTAACTAGGGATTTTCCATTGCTGCCAGAAAGACCGATTACTGATTTTCATACTGCGGTGGGCAGTGCACATTAGCAATCTCAATAATAACCTTAGTGAAGAAAGGCATGGCTAACTTTTCACTGTGCATTTAAAGAAAACGGCTACTAAAATAGGGTTGTAAGTCACAACAAATTAAAGTAGGCATTGCCATGTTTGAGGAAAATTTGGTACTGTTCACTCACTTCTGAGAAAGGTTTTAGCACAGCTACTCAGCGCTAACCAAGCTCGGATATGTTCCACTTATCTAATTTAGTCTTCCACTAGTGGACCAATATGTTTCTATTTCATGGCTTCAATATAATATCGTTGCAGAACCGGGAACTGACTTCTTTGTCTGATCAGTATTTGGCAGACATTAACTACTGGCAGCATGGTTGGGATCAGCTCCCTTATGCAGCCCTTAAAAGGGGAGGAAAATGTGATGTGCTTTATGCAAGTGTGGTTTCTAGCTGAGGAAGATCTGAGGACAGCTACCCCTGAGTGGGGAGGGCTCGCTTCCCTCCCTGCTCTTCTGGTAAATTGCTGCAAACCAGCTAGTCTGTGCTGGGACATAAAAGGGTTGCAAATCCAGAAAAAAAGAGAGAAGAGCCTTAGTAGCAGATTATATCTACTTGATTGACTTTTCTACTAAAACACAGATGCAGCATTATGTGTTGGATGTGGTAAGGTGATGCCCATGCGTCAAACCAGCTATCTGCTCACGCTGCACCCTTTTCTTCTGTTGTTTTCTTCTCATCCATTGCACGTAACTTTATACTCTAAAGCACCTAAGAGCGTCATGTTGCATTAATGTTTCCTAACATAAATCTGTTGACACAGTGCAGATAAATCACTTGGTTAGGCTTGCGCTCTACAATGGCAAAGTGCAGCTTCAGCAGATAAAGGGAGGATTGTACAGGTCACTGTGCAACTGCCTTTGCAGTTTCTCAAATTACTGGTCATAGCCACAGGTCTTAGGAGCAAGCCCAAGCAGTATAAGTAATACATAACAACATTCCAGCTACAACCCTTTTCCCCTCATACCTGCAGGCAACATAGGGAACAGCACACAAATCAGTGCTACTGACAGTTCATGCACATGAAAATTAAAAATAAAGATAAAGACACTCAGGCCAGCTTTTACTCTGTCTTGTGTCACTGGGCTTGCCAATATCTCTGCCTGCCTCTGAGTATGCCTGCAGAACTGAGGCTCTGTTTGGACCTCAATGATTTCAAAATTCAGCCATGCTCAGGGAAGTGCATGTTGTCCAAGTTTTCTAGTCATCTTGAGTCTGAAAAATTTGTCTGGATGCTTTGCAGAAATATTTTCATGTACAAACTTGCTTTACTTTTGGCTTTGCAATCGAAAAAATGCATAGAAAAGCCATAAAAGGATTTGTCATTGAACCAGAAATGTTGTTATTGATTTTAATATTTTAAATATATTTTCTATTTCACTAAGGCATTCCTAGAGCTATTTATTAGATGACTTTGAACTGTATGCTGATGTTTCTAGTAGGCAGGTATAATAGACAAGTACTGCAAAACACATGAAATTGATTTATTAAGAGATGCTGACAAGATTGTGATTGTGTAGTTAATAGTCGTGTAGAAGTGGTGAAGAGATTTTAATTATGAAGTTAATGCACAAACTCCCCAACTGCTTTTTGCTGCCTAGCCTTAGGGTCTACCAGTTGGCCATGTTACTGTGAATAATTTGACTACCTTATGTAAGTACCCTATCCTATAGAATAAGTTATTCATGCCTTTTTATTTTCATCATAGAACTTAAAGAGGACGAAGTGGAGCTATCTGATGATGGTAAGAAGTTCATATTTTAATCAGGAAAAATACAAATCTGTGTCTTTAATTCATGTTTTAAGGAGGTTTTAATCACGGTCCTTAATACTTATTTGTAGAAGGAAAAGAAACAGCGGTCGACTATCGGACGGTTACTATCAACACTGAACAAAAAGTTTCAGATGTCTATAATATTGAAGAAAGACTGGGATCGTAAGTACTGTATTGTGCTTTTGAAGACACAGAATTTTCAAGGCTACTAGTCAATTATAAAGATCATGTGCATTCATTCTTTGATGGTGTCTTGCACTTTCAACATTCCAGCTGGGCTCCTCTGTTGCAGTAAAAATGAATTTTAACACATGTTGGCCTCCACTCCATAAAGATCCTTTATTCCTATCAATTGATAATTTAAAATATGCACTACATTCATTTCTGGCAGGAAAAACAGAGCCCACAAATAAATAAAGCTAAAGGATTTCATTCGTTCCATGTTCTAAAAGCTAGCTGAAAAACAGGTACACATTGTGTGTTTGCATTTCCATTACACCCATTAGTGGTAACAAGATTATCCTGCCCACAGGCTAGAATCTCTGTTGACAGCGGTCATAATCCCAGGAGCATTAATAGTATTGCTCAGTGAAGGTCAGTGATTAGCCTGGCTGTGGTTCTCAGTGCTCAAACTCGTGGGTGTGTGAACTGCATGCCATGATAAGCTCTCGGTGATTTGTGCTGCTGGTGGAGCTGAAGGCCACGGGATCCTGTATGCTGCCACTAACAAATCTTGATAAGTGTATCGTAGATGTAGAATTGTACATATACAGCATTGTGAAGTGGTAGTCCTGAAGCCTCTGGCATTCAGATTCTGATTTCACCTATATCCTATACCTGAGATGTCTCCTGTCTGCTGCCCCTTCAGAGGTGTATGACCTATAGAAAACCGTGTGCACAAAAATTTGTGTCACATGAATTAAAGCCTGATAGGAGTCCATTTTTTGAACCCTCTTACATAAAACTTGCTAACTGGAATAGCAGGGTATCTCTAAATGTGGCATTCATTCAAAAGTTCTTGCAGAATACTCTGCACAAAATCAGTACATAACAGTACTTGATATGAAGACATTTTTATTTCAGAATGGTGGTTTCGCTGGAATATATAGTAAAATGTTGTTATTCATTGTGGCCCATACATTGCAAAAACGTTTTATGGAAATAGTTATATATTTTCAGGGGGAAATTTGGACAAGTCTTTAGGCTTGTTGAAAAGAAGACTGGAAAAGTTTGGGCAGGAAAATTTTTCAAAGCATATTCTGCTAAGGAAAAAGAAAACATAAGGGATGAAATCAGCATCATGAACTGTCTACATCATCCAAAACTTGTCCAATGTGTAGATGCCTTTGAAGAAAAAGCCAACATCGTTATGGTCTTGGAAATGTAAGTATAAAGCAGATCACACTAACAAAGCTAATAATGTTGAAAATAATTGTGCATACAAAAGTAGCAACTTACCTAGACATGGGACTGCCGAAAGCTTTGGCATCTGCAGGGCCTGGATGGTTTTCACATCTTGCAAGTGTTTTCCAATTAGTTATCCAACTTGTTTAAACTGTGTAAGTGAATCTGTGTTGTATCTCTTAAAAATCAGTGAAGATGTGTTACAGTCTTTATTGTCTAGTTTGTGTGGTTTTAATCAAATACATATGGTGTTTTTCTGCAGCTCACTCTTCTATCGCCAACTTGGGAGGGGAGAGAAAAAAAGTTAGCTGCAGTTTGGGCATTTAGAACCAAAAACAGGTATAAGGAGGAGAAAAAATATTTTTTCTTTAGGCAGTTCTAAACATGTTTTAAAGAAGCTTGTGTCAAATTTCACTTAAACACTGATCAGTTGTCTCTTGCAGAGAATTGAATGTTGGTGCACAACAGATAGTAGGAGAGAAAGATATGCTTGAGAATGCAAACGTCTAAGCTACATTCTAAGAAAACTGTTGACCCAGTCAACAGTTCACCCAGGCGAATTTATAGTACCTCAGAGGTATTGGGAACACTTCAGTTTTCATCAAGTGCTATATCCCGTTTTTATATTTTTAAGAGACCTTAAAA
>NW_010549406.1:12703-26951 GCF_000687285.1 Phaethon lepturus | reverse complement strand
TTCCCTACAACAACATAAATACTCTGATTGCAAAACATTTATTTATAATAAGGGAGTGCTGTCTGAAAAATCTCCACAGGTGAACACAGTGAACGTTCTAAATCTAGATCAGTAGATGAGAAAGATCAGTTACACTGGCTGTTTCCCCAAAAAACCTAATTAAACATTAATTGATCTGGCCCTAATGTCAATACACAGATTCTCCATGATGGTCCAGGTGTAGCAGTTGTAGAAGGGTTTTTCTCCTTTACTTGAAAGTCATCGCACCCTTCGTCCAAAGCTATACAATTAAGTAAAGCTGAATTTGAAGACAGCCAATGTTGCTGCCCTGTTTTTGCTGAGTAAGATAGCAACACTTATTTTTACCTCTCTGAAATCATTTGCCTCGATCTACTTATGCCACACCACTGTGGGAAGTAGCAGAAAAGCACCACAAAAGCAGTGTTGTAAAGCATCTCACAGGGCTGTGACTCAGGTATCTTTGTACTTAAAGATAGTAGATATTTAGAGAAAAAAGAAGGTTCAGACCATGCTCATGCACCAGAATTCATTATAAGAAAACAATCTGCACAGCGTGGGATGGCAAGTAATGGTCAGACTTCAAAAACAATAATGACCAACGTGACTAACATGTACATCATCCATAACACACCTGCTTAGTGTGAATCCCATACTTGTGGCAGTAGCAGCTGGAAAGAAAATGAAACCCTGATCTGTCCTGATGTTTTTCCCAAAATGTTACATCAGCCACTGTTCTACTGCCATCTCTTTGTGCGCTGTCTGCTGCAAGAAGGAGAAGCAGCTTTTGCTGGCTGGAAGTGCTGAATAAAATATAAATTGTTAAAAGCAAAAGAGACTATATGTCTAGTTTGCTTGCTTGGCACTTGCCTAGATTATGTGCAAACTACTATTGCACTAGCGTATGTCAGAGACTGGATTGCCATTATACAACCTCGGTACTTATGTGCAAGAAGGCGCTTTTATTTTTAGATTCAGCAGTTGAGCAAGTGGCTGACGGGAAGGGAAGGGAGCCCTACTTAGCTTGGAATTGGGAGCTGGCAGACCTAATGGAAAATGAAGAAATGTATAAAGAGTTTTGAATAGCATATGGCTTTACACTCCATTAGTTCCCCCCTGCAATCAAAGGGGGTTTACTTTTTAAAAATATAGAAATGTGCAATCAAATGTAAGGTAGTTTTGCTAAACAGTCTACTTAGGATGTGATTTTAGTTTGGAGTGGCCACCTTTTCTGGCTTTTGAACCCCACTCTGAAATTTCCACAGAGTCGAGCGCCATAGGAGGAGGGGTTCTTAAAGGAGCACACAGGCAGGCAGTAGCACTCTGTCCCTGCTCTGCAGCAGGTCTGGGCAGCCAGATGCTTGTGTGACACCTTCACGTCAGATGACTTGGTAGCCCCTGTACTGTCACATCTTTCCCAGCTGACACAGTCCCAGCACGGCAACTGCATCTGTATTTCTGGCCAGCCACTGACGGATCATTTATGGTTTGGCTGTTAAGCTAATATTTCTTTGCATATCAAAGAAGTTGTGGGGAATACCTTAAAAAATTCTTGGTATCCAAGCTGTTCTCTATTCCCATCAGAGTCTAAACACATGTATTTCAAATAAATGGAGCTCTCCTGCCATCAGTCTTCTTTTAAACTAGGTTTTCAGCAGTGACTGAAATTTAGCAGCTCCCTCCTCTACTCAAATTAGACCTATTGATGATTCCTGATATTCATCCCAATTTTTTCATTTTAATTTTATTCCCTTTTCTTTCTTATAACTTTTTGAATTGCACCCTCTCTCCTTTTAATATTTGTCATGCCACTATTTTATGTGGCTTGATTTCATCTTTCTAATAAATTCAGAATTTTTTATCATTCATTTAGATTCAAACACTGTAATGATTCAAATCACTTGATGTGCTCTTCCCTGAAAACCCTTCCATCTACCCATTTGCTGGAAGTCAGGGGCAAATCTCAGGCATTTCCTTTTCAAGTACAGCGATGTACCTGTTCCACAATAAGAATCTCAGTGAAAAAAGAATATTTGAAAAATAGTAGCATGTTGTTAATGGCATTCAGTACTGGGAGCTAAGTGCCTCAAAGTTTTTACATACTTCAGATAATCAGTTTATTTGGACATAGATCAGAAGAATATTATTGTATTGCAAATTAAGATTATTAAAGCAACATTTCAGCAGTAAACTCCATTCATTTGGTGTGATTTAAGTTGGCACTAAGGTTTTTCTTTTTTTTTTTTTAATAGAGATCTATTAAAATGCAGGTGCGTATTTGCCTGGGCACCTCCAAGTGAGATTCTTCCCACTGTTGCTCCATGACCAAAACCTTATAATAAAATATTTTTTAAATGCATATTCTGTGACTCTATAGACAGGAATATTTTCCTCTGTGACCTTATGTGACCTCCTCTGTGACCTTCAGAAGACTGAAAAGAGGAGAATCCAGAAAAGAATGAGAGATGTAGATTCTGAACTAGTTGTGACTGTGAAGAAAGCCGACTTCTCCTTCTGTGTATACATAGAGCCTAACCTGCATTGGTTCAATTCAGCTTCCTAACCTGGCAAAAATTAAACTGGATTTGGCTCAAGATGCAAAAGTATGCTTTCTGTAAATGCAACTGCAGTTTAATCTAATGAAATTACCAGAGTGTCTAGAGGTCCCAGGGTAAAAACAGCATGGAGATGTATTAACAGTAGTTAGTTTCCAAATAATATGCTAAAAAGTGGTGCTTGAGACAATGGTACAATTTCTGAAAAATTTTCACTCTAGGGATCTGAAAGGTATGACACTTTTATAGTAAATCACCATTACCTTTGTTAAATAGTCAAAATTGACTAGTACTTTTTACTATTAGGATGGTTATCATTTGGAATTGCAGATTTCTCCAGATATAAACATTTTGCATGCAGATGTTTTCATAAACACCTCCATAGTGGTTAATGTCTTACTGAAGTAACAGATCCCCAACTCACCAGAGCTGTTTATTCAACAGCTCTAGCCATATTATTGGCTTTATGTTATAAATGTGCTATAATCCAGCATAACCTCTCAGTTTGTCAAGCGTACGCTATTCTTACTATTTTCATGTCAATAGGAAACTGCAGTAGCATTTCTAATTATATACTTTCTGAAATCTTATAGCCAAAGCAACAAATGTGTCCAGAACTCCAGATGTTTCCATTTCAGTTAGTACACAAGGGATATAATCATATATCTGACAACACTGCAAGGCTAGTTTTCAGTTGTGTGTTTTCTTTCTCTAACTGAAGTGTGCAATTACATTTGGCCATAAGCACAAATGCTGCAAAATATTAAGCCATATAAAGACCATGGAGCATTTAATTTAGAACAGATTTCTAAAGCAAATCTGCTCTTCACCATTTGGTCCTTTCTGTACGGGTCATTCACTCACCGCACACAAAAAAAAGTATTTGCCATCTTTGGACACAAGCAGATAAAACAGTGAGTGATTACTCAGAATTAAAAAAAAAAACAACCAAACAAAACAAGCCACAACTTTAATTTTCCTTTATTAAATCTAGGTTGAAAAAGTCCCACTCTAGTTCCACAAACAGTTCAATCCAGGAGATTCTACCCTGGAAAGTCCAATTATTTCACAACTTAAATAAGTATAAAAATGGAACTGACCTATGGGGAGTGTGTGATGATGGCTCAGCTAAAAATACCAGCACTGAAAGCTTTGTGGCTTATATCCTTGTCCTGTCATAGCTAAGGAGGAAATTCCCTCTGAGCTCACTTGGGTCAGTAATTTACCCTTTGAGCTTTGCATTCCAGTTAACCATATCATTTGAATTCTTCCTTCTGCAGACTTTCTTTGTCACTCTCAGTCTCTCCCCAAATGTTTGCTAATCTACTAAAAATTTTGTCCTCTTTTGCTGGGACCCATCCCATGTATTTTAGTTTTCTTTATATCTAAATTACATTATCTGCAGTTGTGTAGTGATGGAGCATAGGCGGGAAGGAAGCAGTGAGAAACCTGAGCTCGGAGTCTGGAGGGGTGTTATAAACACGTTGGTGGGGTGATAATCACACGGCGCACGCTTTGCTGACAGGTACAGGTGGCTGAATCCTAAAGACAGGATGTAAATCCAGCTACATTCCTACCACCTGGGACAACACTATGACTGTTTCACAGTCCTAACCTGGGAAAGAGATCCAGAATGGAAAAATCTATTGATTTATACCACATACAAGAGATGATTCTTCCTATGTGATCCTTGTATGCAAAATGCCATTGCAAAACATAGAGCGCATCCTGAACCGACTATTGCGTGCTTGAACTATCTCTATTTGTGTAAAGGAAATAGTTTGGTTACTCCCAAAATGAAAAAGCTACAGAAGTCCTCTTTTTATTCTGTCTCTCATAGGGTTTCTGGAGGAGAACTCTTTGAACGAATCATTGATGAAGACTTTGAACTGACAGAGAGGGAGTGCATTAAATATATGAAGCAGATTTCAGAAGGAGTTCAGTACATCCATAAGCAGGGTATTGTCCACTTGGATTTGAAGCCAGAAAATATTATGTGTGTCAACAAGACCGGTACAAGTATCAAACTCATTGATTTTGGACTGGCAAGAAGATTAGGTAATGACTTTTCTGCCTATTTGAGTATGACGTGGGGAAAAGGGCAGGATAGGCAATAATTCATACTTACTGCTATATTCTTTCATGTATAGAGAGTAAATAAAGGTGGTTCATACAAATAGTTCTGGTTTTGGGAAAAAATGGAAAAGGAGAAAAAAATAAGACATTCAAGAGTAAGAGTAGGGCATCTCATCTTCAAGAGGAGTTTGCAGTGAAGTGTATACAATCTACATATCTGTTTCTATGCATAGAGTATCCCGGCAGACTACAAGGTAAAATACACAGTAGTTAGTAATGGTAACAAATGACAGGAAACCATAAAACACTAACTCTCTAACTGTAAAAAAACAGAACAAAATCTTGATCTTCATGAAAACTACAAATCCATGAAACCTTTGTAACAGCAGGAGTGAAGGTGATGTTCTAAAAGATTTTTAAATATGGATAATTACATTCAATTTACACTTACCCATTAGTTTCATCATTTCTTTCATCAGTTTCTCATCCTAAACAGCAGTATATTGTTCTACATGTTAAACATGGGAGGAATTCTGTAAAGACATTTGTTTTAGCCATGTTCAATAATAGCTTAAAAATAAAGCAATGGGACTGGGGGGAAAAAAGTTCCATTTGACAAGCTCCTCCTCTTCCTAAGGTGTTTTCAGCTGCTTCCTATCATTCATTTTGGTCTAAGCTTTCCAACATGCTCTGCAATTTGAAAGCCAAAAACCTTGGAGGGTTCTTGTTTTCGTATTGCTCAGTGTTAATTCAGCTCTAAAAAGCAGCCCTTCAGTTGTGTGTGTTAGTGTTAAACAATACCAACATCACACACTGATCTTTTTTAATCTTGTATTTTCACAAGAGAAAAAAGAATCATTCCAGGAATTAAAAGGAGATAAAATACTTTATGAAGCTGTTATACCGGGAGAGCTGAGATTTGTGGCTCTTCTGCCATTAAATTGATTGGGACAACTCATATGAATTGCTACTCTCTATAGAAAAAGGTCCACAGCTAGATCCTTAGTTGTAATCTTTTGCCTTCCCTCTTTAAACAAAATTATATTTGACACTTATTAAAAAGTAGAATGATTATTTTTGTAAGAGTACAGTTTGGAATTACAACATTCTAGGTTTTGTTATCTGCTTACACGCTGCTCATCCTACTTCTTTTGACACTTAGGTGACAGACTACTGTATACCCAAGAATATAATTTTACTAAAACAAACCAAAAATTGTATGTTGAATGAACAGGGGAAAAGAAATCTGCTTTTCAGATTTTTAGATGATGTTCAACTCCAAAAGAGTATTACATCACTCTTGGTCACATGTATGCTGCGAACTCAGAGATAAGGCTTTTTTTTTTCATTCATTAAAAAAAGAGATCATTGCCATTTATTCTGTTCTTTCAGATGATTTCTATACTGAACTTCTATACATTCTTTCTATACTGAACTGTTCTTTCAACAGTTTAAAGCCAATAGTTTTCTGGGAGCATGAGCTGGATTTTACTCTTGTTGAGGAAACAGCTGAAGTGTTAAGTAAGTTCCAGTGCTGAAGTTTTTGTTATCAGAGGTGTGTGAAAGACTTCGTCCCATGATGTTCCAGCTGTCAGGCTGAAAACTATACATTTACTGCTGAAGTGAGTGGATTTCACCAACAGATATACTGTAACCACAGAATAGCCTTTTACAGAAATTTCTTCAACTTCCTTTTCAACTTCAAACCACAGCTAAACCCACATTTAGCAAAAGGAAGATCCTATTTTCAGTAGTCTGTTCAGATCCATCAGCTTTTCCATTTTTCTGTTAATGTTGTGGCATTGCTGTATACTGCATGCCTGACACTAGCTTGTGAGCTGCTACAGTCATGCCATGTGTAGGAAACCTCTAATCTATATATAACTTTTGATGTAGAAGGATGAGAGCTATGGGTACTGACACTGATTTTTATTTTACAATACTGTACATTAATTTGGCTTAATATGTTGCTGATTCTTGCAAAGCTACATTATAGGTATTTGCTGTTTCTTTCATGAGCCTGCTGTTCCGGATAACTCGGGATGTGTGGCATTTCTGTAGGAAGATAAAATGCCCTCCCATTCCATGCCCATAAAGCAAAAACACTGCGTTAATCATGAAGACGTTAGTAACATTTTGGCTGAGATGTTTTCCAAAAGCAGAAAACAATTTTTACTGCTTCATTTACTGACAAAAATCGCTAAGAACACTTTTCACTAAGTGTCCTCTTCTTGCCAGTTGTCTTATGCGGTGCACTGACAGCATGTTCCTCCACCTGGGTTCCTTCAAGCCTTGTGATATTGAAAATGGCTGTCAAATTCACTTTGGCTTTGATGTGGGATTGGAGCCCTCATACTATGGACCTGATGCTGACTGAGCAGACACTGCTCAACCAAAGGACTGACGAAGGGAACAGTGACTGATTTTGCACTTCAGCTTCTGACGGTTACTTTTAACTTTTTGTAACTAGTGCAAATTAATGCCTTTAAATATTCGATGTTTTGATGAGTTTTAAAGAAATTAGTATCAGCTCCTCTGCAGTCATCTGCTGCAGCTAATTAGTTCTCTTACACTGTCAGGAAATACCAAAGCTGCAGTGGGATATTTTCCTGACCTTTTTTGGTATGCTGAGGAACACATGTAGAAAATTCTTTAAGATAAACTTCTTGAGGAGAAAAGAGAATGTTTTTTGAGTACTGTAAAGATTTTTTTTAAATCAGTTGATTATACAGAGTCGACAACAGTTTCCAGCTAGCTTGTCAGCTTTCTATCTGAACTAAGGGATATTCAAACACAGATCCTCCTTGTGTACTAAGCTTGTAAACATCTGGGTAAAGATTGGACATATTATTGCATAGAAAAGGTCTAATTCTTTTATTTTCTTTTTCTTTCATACACAAAAAAGCTGTACCAGTTGTTTCACACTCTATGATTTTTTTTTTTTTTTCAAAAAAACACTTCTCTGACCTATGGGCAGCACATGTCATACACCAGCTTCTTGCATACACAGTGCCTCATGGTAGTTTACAGAGAGCACAGAAAAGCCTCCAAACTTGGATGTGAAAATCTGAGCTTGAGATTTGGACTATCATGATGAAGCTTTTAGAAAAATAGGTTCTTTGTGACAAATTTCAGTAATTTTTCATAAGGACAGTTGGAAAAAAAATGTAGGCATTGACCTTACAAAGGTGGCAAATGGGAAGATAGGATCTTAGTCTTCCCGTTTGTGCTTGGAAAAGGAAGGGTGATCTCTCACTCCTCATTGCCCTTGTTCTAGGCTAAGTCAGTTCAGATTGGATATTACGAAAAGGATCCTACTTTTATGGGTAAGAAAACTCTGGTTATGTGAGTGTAGGGATGTTGTGGAATAGGTTTTGAATGTGCTTTTTAAAGGCTAGTCAGACATCTGTCAGGAAGGTCTTGATGTTGGTGAACTTGCATGGGAGGATCTCAGTGATTTCCTGGGGCTGCTCCGAGGCGTTCTTCTGTCTCTTTCTGTCTCTAGAAATGGGCACTCTCTGCATGGAGGGGTGTCTGAAAGCAGGACTAACGTGAAAATGAGGTTTCCGCAATTTATTTACTATCACCATTCCTGAGCGGAGCAGAAAGTGTTCCACAACATTTAAAATGGGAAACTGGCATGACTGTGAGTGAATTACTGTGGTAGTGCTTAAAAGATGCCTCAAGCATGCTGTTCAACCATTAGGCAAGTTATTAACCCCATATATCCTTCAATTTTGATTTGGTAAATTGGGGATTTGCATACCTCAGAAGGGTACTAACTTAGGCGTATGATTACTTTTTACGAAATGGCTTAACAGCTTTCAGTGGAGGTGTCTGTAGGTGTGGAGTCAGTATTGGGACTGACTATAGAGCTGCAAATCTCTGTACTTGTGGTAACCTTAACAGGAGGATTGGAATCTGTTACATCTGGCTTCCTTCCCGTTCATATCTGTTTTGTTTAGATGGTAATCTCTCTGGGAGAGGGATGGTTCCTCACTATCTCATTCTACTGTGCCTAATCTGGATGCTACTTTTGCACAAAAGATAAACATAATGCAATGAATCTCACTTAAGGCAAATACTGATTCCTCAGGTACATGTGCAGACTGGACAAGAGTTTCTCAACCTAAATCCAAGCTTGTTTCAAGTCAGAAACAATTTATTTCCTGCCATTTTTATTTTTATACTGATATAATACAAATTTTTATATTGGGATTGGTTTTTTTTTCCCCTTAGTTTAAACTAAGTTAAACTAAATAGTTTAGTTAAAATAGTTAAACTATTCCTTAGTTTCCTTTCTCCCTGACCTTGTTTATTCTTTTCTTCTTCTTCCCATCCTATTAGAAAAAGCATTGATGAAAACGAGCCCATTGAGATTTGACTAATATTTTCTATCTAAATGACTTGTGTGGTTTCACACTATAAGTTAGACATACCGCTCATAGTTGCGCACTAGCAGCATAGACTGGCAATACTAGGTTCTGTATAGGTTGTTATTCTACCTTCAGCACTGTATTTTCCAGTAGAGCAATACAGGTGGGTCAGTACAAGACAGATGAAGAGCAAGTTCCTGTGTCCCACAACCTCATTCTTTCAGCTCACATTGCTAGCAGTAGCTTCGTTGTAGATCATTTTAAAAGCATCCACATTGTGTTTAAGCAGAGCCAAATGTAGGACACCTGTGCTACAGGCCAGCTGTATAAAAGTTTGGAGTGGCAGCTGATGACTAAGCATTCGTGGTTCCCCTTCACCACTTTGGAGCTCCGCAGGTATGCTTGTAGGCAGGCCTGGTTTTGAGAGCAGGCTCAAGCCCAGTTTTACTGACAAGGTAGTGATCTGACAGGTGCATGTCATCTGCTTCTTTTCTGGTTTCATCACTGACCTGTGCCACTTCAAATTTCAGAGGCGTGCGACCCAGTATTGATTTTTTTATCCTGTTTAAGCTATAAAAAGTGTGTTGGATTAAAATAGTTATTTTTTGTTATTATAATTTTATCACTACTGTTTACCATAAAATGCAGATCCCTGAGCTTTGATAAATCTTAGATAATTTGTGAAAACTTCAGCTTCTTTCTAACACTGGATTCCTGAAATCCTCTTGTTCAACTGCTAAAATGATGGAGGCTCAAACATTTTTGTACTTCAGGATATCCAAATCTGAATTAAACACTAAAAGTTCTTCTCTTTCTTAGACTTGGTCTTGTGGAAACTACTTGCAATAGGAACCTTCTTATTATGTGCCTTGTACAGCGCTGCGTACTTGAGGATGCGTAGTAAATAATTCTTTATTGCTATACATGTATCAGCTAAGAAAATAGTTCAGGCATAGTTTATTTTTTCTGATAAGGATCTTTAACAAAATCACAAATATGAAGGCAAAAGTGGTTTTCCTGTTACTGGGGTATAACAGTTTTTAAAAATCTGCATGCAGCAGTTATTGGTTTTCTCTTTCATTCTTCACAGAAAATGCAGGTTCTCTGAAAGTTCTCTTTGGGACGCCTGAGTTTGTGGCTCCAGAAGTTATAAACTATGAACCTATTGGATATGAAACAGATATGTGGAGTATAGGAGTTATCTGCTACATTTTGTGAGTACCTTTGCTATTCATAATACAAATCCTGTTGCTGAACATACAAAATTTCCATCAACTTCTGAATTCTTCTCCAATTTTCAGGCCTTTTGTATACTAATTAGCAGCTCCAGCATGTTTAATAAAAATTCTCTGTTCTCTGAAGGGTGTAAGTAAACTGCAGAACTAGCAGTCCTGGAAATTCAGCCATTTAGGGTTGTACATCTTACATCATAAACCAGCAATGTTTCATTTCATTTAAAAAGACAATGCGACAGTATTTAATTATTAACTTTAAACTATTTTTCCTTCCCAGATGTTAAAGAGAAATGTTTGGGCATGCACTAATAACTGATAATTTCCATTCTTTTATTACCAAGAGAGAAAATTTTTGTGAAATTTTGGGGTCATCTTATTCAGATTGTATCTCTTATGGGACAGACTAAAGTACCCCTTCATTACCTTATCTGTTCACAGTGCATTTTAATTTATTAGTAAGCATAAACAGCTGGATAAATACATTTAATAAGCAGCATGGATCAAGCTCATGGAATATTTCAGAGGACGGTTGGCTGCAGGTCTTGGTTACATATTTCAGTATTTGATTTGGTCTTTACATGTGATTTGATAACACGTGATTATGAACTTCAATGGGTCTCAAGAAACGCATACAGAAATAGGATCTCCATACCTAGAACAGCAAGTAATCTTCTTCCAGCTGTGACTTTACACATCTGATGCCATATAAACAAATGAAAAGAGAATCTCAGTTTGGAACATGGTTCTTCCTCCCTCACTCTAGTTTCAATAGTAAGTAAACGGCAGATCTGTTCTGCACTCATTCTTTTAAAACATTTCTCTCAATACTTTCCTTTCTTTCTTAAGAGTCCTCTCTGCCCTGGCTACCCTCTTCCTTGACACCTGGCAACGCACCACTGTTTGCCTCATCTTTACTCAGTCTTTCTGTGATTCTGCTTGCCTTCTCAGCTTATACTTGTTCTCTTCTCATTTCCAAACTAAGCAACACCATTTTTGTTCTTGTCCTGTGTAAAAGCTACTACATCAACTCTCCTACTCCCAGCAAAAACTCTGAATATTTCTGTTATCTTCTGTTTCTTAAGTTAAGCGTGCTACACTCTTCAAGATTGCTTTACTCTGCTACTTTATTTACAGGACTCTTATTTTCCAGTCACTTCCAGCATTGTTTCTAGATCTTGAAAGCTCATTTGGATCATTCTGTAGCTCACATAATGTAGACCACACACGCAGTACTCAGATGACAAATTCACTTGTTTCTCTAGCTTTTGAGGCCTCCTGAGTTGCAGAGGACTGGACAAGCGGTATGGAGATCCCAGGCTGCCTGCACGGCAATGGAAGACCCCACAGTTCCATCAATGCTGCATTGCCCCCTAGAGGCCTCTGACACGTTAAGGAACAAAACATTAACCATAACTACGCGTGCATTTGGGGGGTCTAACGTCTGTTGCTCTCATTTGTTATCAAAGTATGCGATGAGTTTTTGTGTGTTTACAGTATAAACAGTGACATGTCAGACAACCGAGGCAAAAATCGGTGAGAGCAGCCGTGTGTGCTCCTAAGGCATGCAGCCAGGGCTGCTGCTCCAATACGGTACGTGCCGGGTAACACCGTCATGGTTTAAGTAGACAAGGCAAAGGGAGTAGGTGGAACAGATGGAGAAAAGGTGAAGTGCCTTTCCAAAGACCAGTCTGCAGGCAGTGGCAGGACTGCTTCTTCCCAGTTTCTCTGTGCCACCAGAAGCAAAATATCTGAATGCTGTTAATGTTCAGCTGATGGGAGTGGGGTGGTGTTACCTTTGATTCTGAAGACCCAGTATGCCTTGTGAAACATATTATGAAATGACTTGTTGGCTAAGGTGTCTTTAAGCTCATGTAATTCCTCGTGAGGGGAAAATTACATTACCCAAGCGCAACAAAAATCTTCTTTTTGATGCATAGCTATTGCCGCAATAATGATTAATGGTAATAATCGGCTTTTGTCTTTCTTGCAATAAGGTAATAGAAGTTAGGGAAGACCTGTGAGTCATTACTTGGACTTTCCCTCTCCACCCCAGAATGACAGGCTCCCAGTCTGTCTTCACTTCCTTAAAGCCCAGCTATTTTTGCAGACTCACAACTATGAGCCATTATCCAAAATGGACCATCACATCATCATTACAGAATGCAAATAAAAGTCATTGAGAACTGTGTCTCTCTTTAGTTGTAGCTCTGCTTTCCTGTTTTGATTATAAGCTCAGAACTGCCAAATCTCATGCACGAAGTGTAAGACTCACTCATTTGTTGTCTGTCTCACATACCATCACTGTGCTTGTTAACTTAGCATTTGCATCCCCTCTCCCCCTGATGTGGTGAGTGGGGCCATGAAGGAAGAGGTGAGCACTGCAGCAGCACTGGACATAAGGACAGGTCTGATACGGGCCACTGATGGCCCAAAGCTGCTGTGTCCATCATATGTACTAAACGAAGCAGCAGGGAGCATGCTATAGCATGACTTGACATAACGCTTCTTTTCTCGTAGGATTCAAGGGTGTTGAGAGACCTGTAACCTGCCTAGAAAGAGACTGTGGTTCCATTATGTCCTGTAAAACAATGAATACAAACCAGGTTTAGCAAAGAGCTGCTAAAGAGATCTCTGTGGGTGAAGGGTCTTCCCTGCAGAAGAAGAAATGCGTGGGATGTAATCTCAAGTAGGAAACAGGGTGACAGCACTCTTCCAAAACCCTACAGCAAAACCTCTCTCCTAGCCTTCTGCTATGGAGGCAGCAGTATAGATACTGCACTCTCTGTTGGGATGCTGCATCTGTCTTCCTTATGGCATTACTGAGTTAATTCCATCCTACAACTCATGGGTTCTCTTTCCACATTTCTAAACTACACATGAAATCCTTTTAGTCTTTCTGGAGAACTTCTTCAGTCCTGTCTCTTCATCAGTCTTTGTTCATCCTTAAATTTCCCTGCTTGTATTCTCCGCCTCATGTTTTTTATCTTCCGCTTTTATCTTGCTCTCCCTCCTGTTATGCATCACAGTACTGTCCCACATACTTAAGTTGATCTATTGCCTTTGAAGTAACAGGCCACAAATCTTACAGCATGTATATGCCATCTCCATTTATGTCTATTTCAGCGTTTCCTTTTGCATTTACAATAATCTTTATCTAATGAAGGTTAAACCTCCTAAATTTTTTCCAGCTCTTTCTGTCCCATTTATTCTTCTGAACATTGCTGAATTTGTTGTTTTTTCTGTTTCTAGCTCTTTTCTGATGGTCCATTTGGATAGTCAGTCAGTGTTTCCAATATTTAGTAATCTGAAACAATTTCTAAATTCTATTTTTATTTCAAATCAAATTTTTGTCTAAGATTTCAGTGCTGCATGTACGTATATTGGAAGTGGATAGCCCTTTTCCTTCTATCACCATAGAATCTGACTAGTTTCAGTGGGGAATTGGCTGTGGCTGATTCAAAGTTCTGCTTGCTTTCCATTCGTTCTTCTTGCATTATCAGTGCCAGGTAGTGTGTATCTTTTCAGAGTAGTTGATCTCTGTCAATTAATTTTTAATACGCTATATATTAGGCTGGTTTTTAACATCATATTTGATTTGATATTCTTTTCCTTCAGCACCTTCCTAATAACATGCACTCTGATTCTTCAAACATTCCCTTTCCTTTTTTTCTATTGTGTTATACATCACTGCTGTTATTCCTCCCTTGTTTGCAGTTTGGGTTTGTTGAAAGATCTTTCAGCATTGTTCATCTTTTGGGTTTGCTGACTTGGGACTTTGATAAGGCAAGACACCCACACTGCTGGCTTACACTTGGCTCCACGTCATATTAAAAATTTAAGCCTTGTTAATATAAAGATGAGAGAGCACTCCTTGCAGTAAAGCAAGTTAGGAGGGCTTTAATGTCATGACTGTACTGCTCAAAATAAAATGAATTGTTCAGTGGCACTGGCATGTTGTGATTCCTCATTAATTCACCGGGCACATATA
>NW_010549406.1:0-12672 GCF_000687285.1 Phaethon lepturus | reverse complement strand
GCTCTTCCTTCAGCACTGAGCTGTCTTCCTTTACGTGGGTTCAGTGGTCTGTTTCTTCCTTGAGACGACCGGTGTGGAAGTCAGTCAGCCCTCAGCTAAGGAAAAGGTGGTTTTGTCCAGTAGATGCGTGTCCCCCACAAAGTCAACTGAAATTCTTTATTTGTTTTATTTCACTTGTAAAAAGACTAAATTGCTATGTGATCTCCAGGGTGCAGGCATTATGATGTGCTTATTTGACATGACCTGCACAGGTTTATCAAAAGCAGATAGTACTCTTCATACTGAAATCTGTTACTTTTTTTCACTGCTAATACAATGCGAAGACTGTAAGGAGGAGCTCAGTGTCATCAGCCCAAATCAGTTGCTGCTGCAAGCACTGCTTGCAGAGGAATGCTCAGAGTCTGACTCTTTGAGACATATGGCAAACTCGCCTTTCCTGGATTACTGTCAGTCTTAACGCAGAGATTTCCAGGTGAAGTGCTGTGGCGTTTGTTACATAGGCAGTGAGACTCGCGATCACAGTGGACCCTTTTGATCTTAGCCGTTCTAAATCTGCACTCAGAGCTTTGTTAGATCAGACCAATAAATGTTAGGGAAGTTCTAGAGGATAAAATATCTTTCTTCTTTATTTAGAAGTGGAAACTGTGAAAGATTTTCTAAACAAATGGTTCTTAACATGCCAGGAAGATGCCTGGTTAAGTAGCTGGAAAAATGTTTTTAGTAAACAACTTGCTGCTTGCTTAATAGTAACTTTGCAGTGTAAGCTCAGTATTAATTTTCTGGAGCAGTAGCTCATCTTTATCACTTGGTTTCAGCATTCCAAAAAGAAATTGTTTCCATAATCTGTCAAAAGAGTTGCTGGGCCATTATTACTTTAAATGGCTATTAAAGAAATGAACCACCAAGACTCAGGTCAGTGAAATCTATGCTAAAGATAAGAATTTTGGGTTATAATCTGTGTTAGTCGCTGGATTTTGTTTTCTGACTATAGACAAGGATCTAGTTCTCCTTGCAAGTATTCAGTGGCAAGGCAACTGATTCACAGTGTAAAACTATAGTAGAGAGAGAAAATTATTTTATCCTTATAAATTTGCAACAGAAATATGAAATATTCAGAAATATGAAAATAGGTTCATTGAAACATTTGACTGAGTACTGTTATACTGCTGTTTGTAAATGACAAAGTGAGAGGAGGCTTAACTGAGACCCATCTGGTAATTTACCAAATGCATGGGATGGGTCAATCCTACCACAGCATTTAAGATTTTATCCTGTCTTGCAATCTTTATTCTGTCACACAATTTTTTAAAAACAAAAACAAAAACAAAACAAAAACAAACAAACAAACAAAAAAACAATCAGAGGGTTTTTTTCCTGTCTCTTCTCCTCCTATTTATCCTCATCCCTCAAAAGCTGTGTGTGACATGCAGTATCCCTTCATCCAGAAAGCTAGATGTCTTTATAGGCACTGCCCCTTACGGCAGTGTGGAGCAGGTGGTGTTTCCACATGAAGCAATCTCTCTGTATCTGTAGCAGTCTTTTTGGCATGGAAAAGATCTCTCAATACTGCAGCTTTAATGTCTGGAAATAGGCCAAAATATTATCTAACGTAGCACAAGAGCTGCACAATACTATTTGTGGTAATATTATGCAGAGGTCACCTTTGCCGTACTTCGATCAAGTATTGAAGGGAGATGGGCTTGTTATTGCGCTGGCTGCCCAAGTGTGTCTTCTGGAAGCTTAACTGGATGAAGAGAAGATGTGCATCTCCTATTTTGATGGAGAACTAAGGAAATACTTCGTAGGCCCTTCATCTGTATAAAACGTGAGCCTTTTTAGCAGACGCTGAATTGGCTGTGAGATTATTGTACTTACTACGTAGCCAAAAAAGAGACAACTTGGCAATAAACGTCTGGAACCCAAAAGTTAGAGCTGCAGTCTGGATGAGATTTTTTTCATTTTCTAAAACATTATAAAGAACAATGACATTGTCATAAGTAGGAAAATGCTTAAATATTGGAGTGGGGATAGGCTTAAGGCCCTGCAGGAGTGCTTTGCAGATTTCAGGACAAAGATTTCGCTTCAATGACTTACCTGGCTGTGACAGCTGATGTGCATGAGGGCACATGAGCAGTCGTGGTAAAGTTGGTTTATGTGAGCATTTTTGGGTATGTTAATCTTTCAGCTTGCTGTAACTCATGCCTAGTATATGTTCATAAAAGGGGCTTATGACACCTTATACATTTATAAAGTCATGATTCACTGTTGCATTTGAATGCTCCCCATATAATGGAAAGTAAGACAGCAAATACCTTCTGTTCTGATTTACCTCTTTCTGCCTGAGAAGAAACAAACCTTTTATCTTCATGTCATGTATTATTACTAGCAAATTTCTGAAGTATGCACATAAGATTGTAGACTGCTGTACTGCACACAACTTCCAGAAATGGTAAAAATATCTGTTTTGTCTGAAGCTTCAAAGGGTGTGTGTTTCTGCTTTGCTTATAGAAATAAAATCCTTACGAACAAATTCTAAATCAGATTTTGAATGTAATCAGTAACAAAAGAGTAGCAAAATAACTTTGGAGAAGGAGATTATACTAATATTATTAATCTAGTAGCTCACTTTATTTGACCAATGTCTTTTTCTACCAGGTTGTTCTGTGATATTCAGTAGCACCATGATATTCATATAGTATTATATCCATATAGTATTTTCAGAACCCTAATAAATTGCACTTACTTTTCCGTATTTAAAAAAGAAAATACTACTGTTGAAATGTAAGTGGTTGTTGTAACTAGTTAACATGATTGTACAGAGAAAGCAAATAACGTCTGTAAAATTTCATGAAGAACAGGTTAGTATGTAAATTGCATGCCAGGAAGAAGACCTGAAAAACTGAGTAATTTGTCGTTTTCTAAGAAATAAACAACCTTTCACCTGAAAGTTTTTACTGAAAGGGTGTTATATACAGGAATCAAAAGTATCTGGATGCACAAAGGTACAGTATAACAAAGGACAACGCTCAAGTGGAGAAAGATACTGTGCAAAAATTACACCATGATGTTCTGTAATTGCCTTTCACTGGCAATTTATCAGTTATATTGAGTAAAAAGCCTTAGAAGCTCAATGTAGGTTATAAAAGAGTGTTATTTCCATTTCATGCATCATCATGACTGACTGAGAACGTAAAGACTAAATTACTTTTGGAAGCATGTGCATAACTCTACAGCCTGCAGTGATGTAGCACTGTTTTATCTGGCTATATAATTCAGTGTGGTTTTGTTTACAAAATAGCCCTGTGGATTTCATGATTTCATGATGCATCTTTCTTCTTGGTCCTTTTCTGCACGAGTAAATCGAATAAAATGTACCTGAAAAAAATTGGTGTGACAGTAAAGGAAGCAAAGTCACTCTGAAAGCACCAGGGGAAAAAAAAGCTATTCAACTGAATTTGGTGTGAAAATGTTAAGTGAGACAAGTCATTTAACAAACCAGTATGCTCCACTTTCACCTAATTCAAGTCCTCTCCTCAAAAATGTCTTGGGAAAGGAGAAAGAAACAGCAAAAGTTTTCCTTTCAATTTTGCAGTCAAAATTCTAGTTTCCTTCCCATAAGACTATCTGTAGTTAGCTTTGAGTCCTTTTTCTTTTTTTTTTAAAGGGAGATTTTACTGATGAAGATCTGCAGAGCATAGATGTCCCACACAATTTTAATTTGCTCCTCTGATAACGTTGCAAATTGACACAAATTTGTTTTGTGTCTGTCTGTCTACTCTATCCCCAGGGTCAGTGGACTTTCTCCATTCATGGGAGACAACGACAACGAAACCCTAGCCAATGTTACCTCAGCAACGTGGGACTTCGATGATGAGGCTTTTGATGAAATCTCTGATGATGCCAAGGACTTTATCAGCAATCTACTAAAGAAAGATATGAAGTAAAGCCACTGGACTTGATACACTTTCTATGTTTGCGTTTAGCTGAACTTGTCATTCTTGTTTCCCCGCTGTGAATCTCCACGTTGATGCAGGCACCTCTGACGATACTTTATAAGGAGCTCTGTGTGCCCACTTGTCTCATGTGCAGCTCTCGTTTATTTTACGGTGCAGAGTCTGAATGGAGCTCTTTCTCCTAACCGCCTTCTCATTCGGCTTTTCCCTTCCTTCAGGCAAGATGCAGCCTGAGGTTTTGTGTGGCTACTCTTACCTTCACTGTAGTGTGACACAGATCCCTGCATGACATGTTCTGTCTTGATCTGAATGGGTTGCAATTTTGCTAGATTTACTTCCATGTGTCGCTTTTAAGTGCGGCACCTCTGAGTAGGCAGCTTTCCTATAAATCTAGTACTTGAGAAGAGAAAAAAAAAAAATTAGTTGGAAGCCCTGTTTACAGCAGGCTCTGAACAAACCGAGGAAAGAAAACGTACTTCTTCCAATGAGTTTGCAATTGGACGGACAGAGAACGGAGGGTTATTTATCTGGGTACCATGAACAAAACAAAGAATGGGTGTGGCTTGATTACAGATTTGGACACTTGTGTTTTATTAAATATTCAGTGCTGCAGGGAAGGAGGGTATTAAGTGGCAGGAAAGGGGAAAACTCTGTAAGTGAAGGAAAGGAGACCTGGGACAGGGTTCTGGCAGCATGGGGTAGCTGAATCATTGCCACTGTGGCTCTGTTGTATGTGTTCTGTACCTAAAACATAGGGCTTTTCATGCTTTGTTTTATACTGTTTTATTAACGCTTAAAAATGCACAGTTTTCTCTCAAAAAAACCTAGAGAAATTGTGAAAGTGAGTTTAAGAAGTAAGCACGGCTGGGAAAGCAGTGCCATGTGATCTATTTTGCTAAATTTAGGAAACATAAAAATCAGCTCTGAGAAAAGAGAGTGCAAAATAATGTTAAAGCAGGTAGGTTCAATCATCGTTAATGGCAACACTGACTAGTCTTTTTATAAAAACAGGAGTCGCTTAAATTGTACTCAATGTCTTCAGCATCCTTGGCTGCAAAAAGACACCAAAAACATGGAAGCCAAAAAACTTTCCAAAGATAGGATGAAGAAATATATGGCCAGAAGAAAATGGCAGGTAATGAAGAGGATATAGAACTGGGCTAGTTATCCTAATAAGTCTCTTTGTTTCTAATGTTTATAATTCTGAGAAGCATGTCATACCAGGTGGTTTCTGCTGCTGGTGAAAACTCCAGCGTGGCCGGAGTATGAATGCAGTAAAACAGGGTTTGGTTTCTATGGGCGAGCAGTAGGAGGGTGCACGCTGCATATATGCAACACGTGATAATTCCATTTCAGGCTACTAAGAGGCGTATGAGTTCACGTACAGTTTTTCCTATTCTTTTTTGAGGGTATGGTCATCTCTCCTCCTTGACCTCTCAGTGCCACTGAGGGCTGGGGGATTATGTTAACCTTAACGAACCAGAACAGCGAGGGAAATGCTTGTCCACCTGGCCTCTCTAAAGATACCTCATTTTACGGTAGCTTAATTCTCCCAAGCCAGTAGTTCTGTCCTCTTGGAGCACCAAGCTTTTCATGGATTTGGTCAGATTGGTTTAATGATTTTTGACATATTTGGTCTCCATATCTTCTTTTTTCTTAACACTGGAACTGTTGTAGCAGGCTGTCTGTGCCGTTCTGATAGCTAGGGGAGTTGATGTATAAAATCCTGGCTCCAGCCTTTTGAGTAGCCTACAAAATATTCATTTATGCAAATCTACCTTATATTTCCTCTTACGTTCTGCTGTACGTGTTTCTTAGGAACTCATGCAAGCGGTACAAAAATACAAGTGTCCATGCTAGAGGCAACGTAGTTTGAGCATATTTTAGTATCCTGGTGGTTGATTCTCGAGCCTGTCAGAGGTCTGCTTCCATCATGCAGATGGTACTTTCTCATTCATTTCCTATTAGCTGGTTATTCATCCTTGATGAAACTCAGTCCAGCCCGTATGGCTATTGAAAGAGCCGTCCACCACCAGAGTTAAGATCCAGTTAAACAGGACATAGCTTTTTTGCTGGCCCTCCTCTCGCACTGTGCTTTTTATCCACAGCTAACAGAGACATTCATTTAGGTATGAGTTCATCAGGGGAAGTTTATATCTGCAACTAAATTTGGTAATTCAGACCAGCCTGCTCTGTCTCTCCTAAAACAACAGAGCTATATATAAGCAGTTTGTCCAACAATTCCAGCGAGGTTTGCAGAGATCCCAGATAATTTGTCCGAAGCACGATTGTTACAGAAAATCACATGCCTTTTGGATTGGATTGATCAGAAGCCTTTTATGTTATGTCTTAGAAAACAGGCCATGCTGTCCGAGCAATAGGAAGACTGTCATCCATGGCAATGATTTCTGGTATGAGTGGGAGGAAGGCCTCTGGGAGCTCGCCTACCAGCCCTATAAATGCAGACAAAGTAGAGAATGAAGGTAAGGAATTTTGCTGCACCATATTTTTACCTCTCTGTGAAAAGACTTTTAGCAAAATGCTAGGGACCAGTCATTGAGTTGATTATTCCTGCTTCTCTCTCTGTTTTTATCTTCTTTTTTAAAAAGAATTCTGTCCAAAATGAATTGTTCTATATTGTTCTGCTACTCAAAATGCCTCAGTATATGTACAGGCAGTAAACTCTTTTTAAAGCCAAAAAATTAAGGCAGATTTGTCAGCTGCACTTTCTATCAGTTTCGGAATGCATGTTTATACAAAGATTACAGTGATGAATTGCCTTCTCCTGCAAGCAAGCAAGCAATAAAGTATTAACGCTTGCTGTAACAAAGACATGTACTCTGCATTAACCATGCTCCTCAGACAAGGGCATTTAAGAAAAAAAATAATGTGTCTACATTATTCCCCTGCGTCCCCATGTGAAATGTGGATTTGTGGTGTGTAACAATCAGGGGGGCAAATGTTTGACACTTCTGAAAATCAACCAAGTCATTTTGACATATTCACATAGACGGCGGGCCTGGTACAAGTTGAACTGGTTTACCCCTCCGAGTAGCAAAAGTCCAGGTTCGGTTAGAAACAAACTCAAGGAGAAAATAAAGATGATTCGTAGCGTGGTGGCCTGCATGTTGATTTCATTCTATTTATGGTCTCAATCTTTGTCCAGCTGCGAAAGATTGGCACAAATCTAAGCAGCTAACGTCCTCACTGTCCCATTAGCCTGACAGAATTAAGTGAAATAAAAGATGCTTTCATTACCATCTGGTAATTAAAAATTAAAATGTGGCTTTTGAGAATGTGCCCTGCGAAATAATTAACTACCTCTTTGCTCTCCTCCAGATGCTTTCCTTGAAGAAGTGGCTGAAGAAAAGCCCCATGTAAAGCCATACTTTACTAAAACAATCCTTGACATAGAGGTTGTGGAAGGAAGTGCTGCTAGATTTGATTGCAAAATTGAAGGTACTTTGAATTAGCGTATCTCTTTTTCTTTCTTTCCTTGACAGCTTTCTACATTGTGCTGTTTAATTTTTTCTTTTTTTCTTTCTGCATTATGGTTGAGTTTGTGCCATTTTGCTTTACCAATATCTGTATGTCACAGCACGAATGTGTTGCAATAACAGAAATTATCTGGAGCTGCATGGGCTTGTTCTGTGCTTGCCATAGAACAGCAGTCTCCAAAAGTCAATGTGTGAATCACTAATTCAGAATAGCAAGTGTGAACAGTACGATGATTTTTGAGAGCAGAAACAGTAAAAACAAGACACAATGTAGTACCATAAATTGCAAGAGTATGCTTTTAGAGACTGCTAACCAGAAACCAAGAATAAGTAGGAAGTCACTTTTCTAAAATGACAAGTTTCAGGTGGCCTCAAGATAACTTTAAGCCACACATACATTGTATTAAAGGCAAAGAAGTCCCTAACAGAGTATTTGCATGAGAAGTAATGATAGTATCATTGCGCTGGTTACAGAAATCACATCTAGAAAATACTGTGGTCATGTTTGGTTTTTTTAACTTACGAGTTGAAGGAACAAAAATTCAGACTGGAATATGCAGTTGGAAAGAATAAGTTTACAAGAAGGCAGTTAAGGAGCTTGGGCTTAGTCAGCCTAACAGTCTGAAGGCCAAGGCTGCTAGCATTTCTATCACAATGAGATTGAAGCTTCTGTATCACAGCTGCTGCTGAAAACTAGAAATTAGGAAGAGAAGAGCTGTTAAAACAAAATGGATAGAGTCGGTACCATGCTGCATGTGTTAAATGTTAGACAATTTCTAATATTAAAACGAAGTCCAGAAACTGCCTCACTGACCTTCTGCTTGGTTGTTTCTGTGCTCCTAATCTCTTTCGGTGTCTGTGTTTCCTACCTCACAGCGGAAATGTGAGGATGGATTATTGTTGCTGATGGATGCTCAGCGTGAGGGGTATGTGCATAATTACTACATGGCATAGAATAGACGGACGTACCACGGTTGATGTTCCAAACTTTCCAGTGTATCACTGTAATGTTCATTGTGTATTAGGGAATTCCTGCACTTTATTTCTGCTCAGTGGGAATTCATCCTCCTGTCACAGTCCAGAACTTGGCTGAGACAACAAGCCCTCAATTTTTTTACAGCAGCCAAGAGTACTGTATAAGGGATTGTTCTCCAGCATGCATTGTACAGCCCTGCTCTGGATGCTTTGAGTATAGCAGAGCCATTTGCTTCACAAAAGGCTCCAAAACTCCTGTTGAGGTGCAGAATCAAAATGCTTTTCTCAGACTCCCACACTTAACCAAAAGAACACAAATAGGAAATGGGAGTGCCATAGTCGCTGTACAGGACAGGCTGGTGTGTTAGGAGGAGGAAGATTCAGAATAAGCCACAAGAAAGCAACCTGGGAAGGATATTAAATTTAGTTGTAGCCCAAAGCACCTTACCCTTGAAAGGAAACTCTCAATCTCATTGTAGGGAACTGCAGGTTCCACAAAAGCTGCAGCGTAAGGTAAGCCTCAAATACGCTATTTAGCGTCCCTCACTCCCTGACGTCCGACACACAGAAAAAGCTGTCTGCAGCCACTGCAAAAGTAGTGGAAAGTGAGTACCTCAGTGCTAACCTTCTACTTTTTCTATTCGTAATGAAGTTATTTCAGGTAAACATGAAGTTAAAAAGACTCAGATCATCTACATTTATTTTCAGTAGAATTCAACAAAATATTTGTATATCGACATATTGGTGTGTCCATACACAGACATGGAATTAAAGCTTAAAGTAATTACAGATTAATTAATACTAATTTATTGCAATTGCTGTTCTCTCTCTACTATTGCAGGTTATCCTGACCCTGAGGTAATGTGGTACAAAGACGATCAGCCTGTCAAGGAGTCCCGTCACTTCCAGATAGATTATGATGAGGATGGGAACTGTTCTTTGACTATTTCTGAAGTATGTGGGGACGATGATGCCAAATACACCTGCAAAGCTGTTAACAGCCTTGGGGAAGCCACATGCACCGCAGAACTCCTTGTGGAAACAATGGGAAAAGAAGGAGAAGATGAAGATGAGGAGGAGGAAGAATGAAACAACGCTTAAAGAAAAAAAAATTTGAAAAAAATGTATTTAAAGACTCTCATTATAAGGCTCAGAAAACCAAGTTATCAAAAGCACCTTGCGTGATACGTAGGTCTTTGGGGGGTTGTCTTTTCAGCATGATCAGTTGATACCTGTTTGCTTTACATATGGGCATTAATTCAAATCAGCAGGCAGTTTTAAGTTGCTAGCATGATTTGATTTACTTTAAGCAAGTCATCAACTAAGTTGCCCAGCCTATTTTGAAAATCAAATGTGTGGAAAACAAGTCTACAGTTATATTCTGAATGACTTAAAGAAAAACAGTCTATTTACTGAGCTCATTGCTCTGTACCATCACTTTCCTCAGCCAAAATCGCAGCTAAGTTGGCTCCCCAAGATCTACTTTACAAGGAATCATTTGCCAGACACACAGTGAATCTCTCCAGTCCTAAGAAACAGGCTGCTCCCCAAGCAGTATCTTCTATAAGGGAAGGTCTGACACAGCCAACATTGCAATTTATATGTTGGTATGGCTCATTTTTTCATTTGTTTTAAACAGAATTTCACGGTCCTAACTTCAAACACATTTACTGCACTTTCTCAGTGTGCCGTTAGTGCCACTGTAATACTGGCAAAAGTTAAACATCCAGGTGGTTTCCTGAGATACCTCTGATCCTGCACTTAACCAGCTGATCACATCTTGTTGCCTTTCCCTTGTAGAACCTGCCACTTCAGTGCAGTCACAGCTGCCCACTTAAGAAAACAGACTGAAAACATAAAGACTGAGAATATTTTCTGTTGTTCTGGTCAGTCTAATAATGAGTTATGATTCATATATATGCTGCTGTGAAAAAAACAGGTCATTGCACAATCAGTGACTTCTATGTCCATGTGCGTGAACGGAATCCCAAGTTAGTTAAAGTTTTACTTGCATTTATTTGGTGATTGCAAAACAGATTTCAACTGATGATAGGCTGGAAACTCCCACAGATTTTTGAAGTAGCCAAAAAGATAGTAGCCTGGATTACAAACTCCTTTATACTTAGCAATTTCCAAAGAATCTTAACCTATATAGGACCTATTTCTACCTTATGAGCTTGACTGTCTTGTTTTTGTCCTGAACTCGCACCAGTAAGGCTGTTGCGTTTTTTAAAAATGTTGAAAAAAACAAAAAAATCCAAACCCCATTTTTTTTTTCTCAGAAATGGTTAATGCACTCAGACTTAGTAACTTTGCTTTCCTTTCACAGTATCGGCACTTTTTAATTTTTTTGTTGTTGTTGTTCAGAGGTAATATCAGAGGCTGCAAGGTGATAGGCATAATCCAAAACCAGTGTGTCTTATGTCTATGTATCATTCCAAAGACGATTCTTCTTCTTTTCCACTTTTTGTGTGTGAAGTGCAACCATTTGGATTTCAAAGGTTACCTCTTTTAAAAAAAAAAACATTACCTTAAATCCTCACCATTAAGTAGTCAGTGTACTTCAGTACAGGTGTGTACAATATCAACCTTAGGTTGTTTGATATTACCTAGTTGTGTATGTGTTTCATATGATTTGCTCTTCTACATTCAAAGCTCAGCTAATGTGGATGACACAATGGTTTTTAACTGCTTTACTCTTTGTTGCTGAGTTCAGATTGCCAGCATGTCTTTTCCTTTTCAATTGATAAAAACCTCTTGTTATACTAAACACAGTATTGCCACAATTCCTTATACAGAAAGGTATTGAATCTGATTTAGAGCATACAGAGCTTTTCTCACGTTTTTTAAATGTTTTAGACAACAACGGGGTGTATTTTGTACCTTAATAAAAATATGCTTATGTTCTCCCAGCTTGTTAAACCATCAGAATTGCAAAGATGAGAACTCTACAGCTGTAGTTACTCACGGTTCCTAAATAAATAATACCACAAAGCATGCTCCTTGTATACTCTATTGCAGGCGTCACTGTGCTCACATTGGCCAGGCATATCGGTAACAGCGATCTTCTCCCATCCTGTCCTGTGAGCTGCTTGGCACAAAAATGGGTCAGGTGGCAACAGTGAAACCTCCCTGGCCTTTGTGGTGCTGCTGTGCTTCTAGCCCACCGGCGCAGGCTGCTCTGCCCGAAAGCTATCAAGTGCAGCCTGGGGCTGATACTAGTTATAGCCATGTGCTCTGCTGCACATCCCCAGCCCCATCACATCCTTCACAACAAACAGAAGCACCAACATGGATGGGGCACCATGACAGGTACGGTTTTCTTTTACAGTTGAGAATGCCCTTGCAGTGGGGAAATGTGTACTTCAGAAAGATCTTAAGAGCAAGAGAGAAAAAATTCAGGGAAGTCTAAATGTAGGTGTGTACTTATACCGATGTTCCTAGAAGCTGTAAAGATGAAGGTACTTAGCAAATATGCTTGCACTGCCTTTACGCAGATTTCTTCTAACATGCAGTCCAAGACACCATGGACCATGCAGGACCCCCGAGACACACGCTAAAGCAAAGATTGTGAAATATCCTGCTTCTAGCAACACGTTCCTTGAGCAAATCTTCAGCCCTTGAAACAGTCATCTTTGCAAGATGTGCACTACTGTCTTGTGAACATACTTAACTTAACTTTACTCTTTGACTGCTGGTTTCCACTCAGGCAGGCATGTGCACAAAGCAGTAAGAGGTATGGCTCTGATGGGCTGGCCTGTGGGCATGGCAAGATCTGTGGGTACAAGTACTGGGTATCCACAGACTCAGTGTGGATGTTCCTGCACAGATTTTCCCTTCCCTCTCCTCCTTTACTAGCCCTTCAGTGTCCCACAGGCTATAAGCTGCCTGTTTTTCCTCAAGGATATAACCAGCTTGCCATCTCCCTCTTGCCTCCGATTAACATCCCTTCTAGTCTGCAGGAAACAATGACCTCTGCTTCAAAAATGATGTGATACGTATCTAATTCAACTCTGAGCAATTGACTCCAGTCTGTATTTGACCTTGAATTTTTTGTGTTGTTTGAAGAATAGAACTCTATTTCCACTGAATAAGGACATTTTATGTACTTGACATCCTGCCTCATTTTGCCAGCCACTCTAATTGGTCTAATAAAAGGTATAACCTCTTCCTATAAACCTTGTCTTGCTTGCATAATGTTTGCAGGGAGCCATTCTTGGGGTGCGGTAGGGTTGAAACAATCCCCA
>NW_010549405.1:0-21950 GCF_000687285.1 Phaethon lepturus | reverse complement strand
TTTCTGTGATTCTGTGATTCTGTGAATACACAGAAGTCCTGAGTGCCAATCGACTCTAATTTAAATTACTGGCAAGTGTTGTGGAAAGGGTGATTTTCCGATCAATGGCATTATTGTTTGCTGCATTCAGGAGAAACCCAGTGTAGTGGAGCCACAGCATGGTCTGGTGATTAAAGAATGTTAACCTAAGCCAAGAAATCCCAGCTTGTCACCTTACTTCCTCTAAGACATACGTGTCCTTTTCCTAGTCAAAATTTTATGATCAATTCTCAGTAATGTAAATAGGCATAAAATATGACTTCTTTGTCACACAACCAAAGCACGGTGCAATTCTTAAGGACTTTTTTCATAGCTCACTAATGTGGGATGCCCTTGACAATTACTGCTTAAAGCTTCAGTCCTACAAGCAATTGTCCATGTGAGTATTTCTCTGAAGTCACTAAAAGCCCTTCACCAATGAGGTGGAAGTAAGTAGAGGCAAAGTAAGCTCCTACTTAGCTAAGGGGAAATTTGGGAATTGGAAATAAGTAGGTTAAATAAAAACTATTTAACTGTGGAATCAAAAGCTATGCAACCACATAAAGTTCTAGAGGAACAGGAAAAAGGAAGGAACCAAGTGATATTAAGTGAGAATTAATATTTGTTAAATACATTTATTT
Organism: Phaethon lepturus; assembly: GCF_000687285.1. Lineage (NCBI taxonomy): Eukaryota > Metazoa > Chordata > Aves > Phaethontiformes > Phaethontidae > Phaethon > Phaethon lepturus. The sequence goes on along the minus strand of NW_010549405.1, from coordinate 21,291 downwards.
CTTCACTCCACTTCAAATAAGGATGCTTTTCTGTCCACCTTCTGTCTTCACTGTGTTCTTAAAGCTACTGGGTTTGGATTTGGGAGGACAGAGACATGGCCTTCAACTTCCATTGATCACTAGTAGAGAAGGTCATAACGCTGAAAGGTCCCTTTTTTTTCTAATCTGTAATACTCTATATACTCTATTTTAATACTGGTTGATATTGCTGCAGAGCTGTAAAACAGAATCTGGAATTTATGTCATTGATCAGAATATGAATGATCTCTGTATATGAAGGTTTATATGCACAGTTCTATTTCCTACTGCTGTGTAGGATACTTCTTGCTGTAATCCTTTGTTTTCACCTTCTTACCAGCCTTTCTCTTTTGCTTACCCTCCACACATTCTCATCAGAGATGGTGTCCAGATCTGAAACCTACACTAAAAAAAATTTTACTGTACAGCAGTCACTGGTACCATGAATCATTTTAACTTGTCTTGCTTCAATGCAGTCTTTCTTCAGTATCTGTCACATCAAGGGATCCCAGAGTGTCTTATATCAGACCTCCCAGATGGTGGGCTTTGGAGGTCGGTTTAGGAAACCAGCATCTGTATTCATCTCGGTTGCAACACACACTTATTATTGAAGTCTAAATCCTAGGACTACTGGACACCCTGTACACTGAAATTGAGATCTGTATACTGTGACTGAGAGAAGAAATGTTTACTAAGGAGTTTTCTGTGGCTTTTACTGAATCCTTGGCCAAAAAAAAATTCCTTACAGGTCCCTCACTTCTCCATATTTGATGCATGGTTAACAACAAAATTAGCTGTTGCCCAGGGTTGCTCTTCCGTGAGACACCTTTCCCCTCCCATCCATGGCAGTTTTGGCACAGGGGACACACATCTTGCACACTTTGACATAAAATCTAGTTCAAGTAAGTTTCTGTGTACATCCTCTAAACGGTGAAACTGTACTGCTGCTACTGCCTTCTTGTCTATGAGGGAGGATAGATTGGGATTTGCTTTAATGAAGCAGTTAAAGCCTTTAATTATTTGTCTGCCTATTCACTGTCTGGTCCAAAATTTGCCATCTTGAAGAAAACCCTAGCAACAAAACAAGCAGATCTGCTCTGGATCCATAAGATGATCAAAAGCCTTGCTGGGAGTATCACTGTTTCTTGTTTTGCTGGTAGTCTTTTATACGATCCCCAGCCAAGCTGGCGAAGAACTTTCTGGTTGATGTGCTCCTATGGTCTCTTCAGCTTTGGGTGTAAAATCAGGGCCTTCTGTTCCGTGCAAATACAGAAAGTGAGCTAATCGGGATTTTCTGCATCCAAGCTTGTTTTTATGTTGAACACATTCTATTTCTTTGTTTTGTTTAATAATTAAGCATTTCTTCTACGTAACCACCCAGGACATTTTCTTGTGCCAAAGTGGGAATTCCAATCCTTTATGTTTACTACAGCAGCACCGCTTTGTGCTGCGTACTGCCAGGGCCGGTTTTAGACTTGATGCCTAAGTAACCTATCCACTAGAAAACTGGAATAGGGTCTAAATCTCTTCTTATGTTCCAGCATTCTCTGGCTGTTATTGTTTTGTCTACTTCCCAACTTGTGTAATTGCCGTGGTTTTCCTTTTCTTCCTAAAGGTTCTTTAATTTTCATTATCATGACAGACTCATCTTTCTTTTCCTTTACAGTTTTATTCTACCTACTTTCTTGGTGAAGGACTTTCTTTTTGCTTTCAAGTAGCCTGGCTGGGAATAGAGGGATACCCAAAATACCTTCTAAGTAAAAACCGAATGTAATGTTGATTGCTTACTCTTCTAACAGCTTTTTATCGAGCACTAACTTTTTCAATTTATATTATCAGCCTAATCTAGACAGTTGGTCTAACTTTTCTAATTTTTCTTAGTCATAGTGGTTTCCTCTTTCATAATTATATTAAACCCACTTCTCATTTTGTGCCTATTCATCCTGAGTGAGCATTTCCTGCTCTTCCCACTACTCTGAACATTGCCTCAAAGATTTCCAGCAAATAGGAGGATAATGTCATCTGCAAATCTCAGGTGACTTGAGTATTCTCCATTGATACTGCTATGCTTACTTTCTCATTCAAGGTTTACAGAGACCTTCGTGCAGGAGGAAAAGGAGTTGGTGAGATAATTGAAAAGGACCTTTTCACTTACCTTGTCAAATGTAAATTTCAACTCAACTGCACTATAAATGTTTTTGAAGAGAGAAAATCTGTAAGAATGTAAAGTGTAACTTTGGAAGTGAAAATGAAACGTTAGGAGCTGACATGAAAATCTTACTTCTGGAATTGAAAATGTGGCTTAAATATAGCTGGGCCGAAGACTCATAGATTAACGGGACAAGCTAAATCCTTCTGCTGGAGATCCAGCCATGGGGAGGGCAAGCAGGAATTCTGCACTTCAAGTAGTGGGATTTCATAATCTTTGGGGAAGTATACTCTTGCCCATTATAGAGACCATCCTGACTGAACAGTAAGCTGTGCACTCATGCAGCTGGGGTCAAAGAAGGAGGGACAAGGCAAACGAACAGCTCCGAGACCAGCGCAGCTACAGCCTGAGGCCACATTTACCTAGGCTGTCCTTTCTGGCAGTTTTCTGTAAGAAAGCCTTCCCAACTCTGGCAAGCATTTATACATCTGTTAATTCAGTGGGACAGTCCTGAGGGCCACCAACGTAAGGATAAAATCTGGACTTGATTGAGAAAAATAAGGGTTACAAAAATGTAACTGTCTTACATATATGCTACATACAGCTAAGGAAAATGTGATGCGCCCAAGTAAATCTCATTAAATTGTGGTGTTAAACTACTTTGTAACAGTGCTGAATAAACTGGGACTCTGAACTGGGTTGAGAATAACCCTAGTGTTTGATATTGAAGATAATTAGCTGGTTCTAGATTATAACAATAAGACTGCAATAGAAAGACTTCTGCCTTGTGGCCTTTTGAATGACAACAGTGATGACAGACTGACAAAGCGATTGAAGGGAACTGCTAACATGGCCATACTATTACGCTATTGATTTCTTTCAGCATCTATTCTTCAGCTAATAATGCATTTAAGACAGAGATAAGAAGTTTCTTTCCTTAAAAGTGCTGTATCATTTCTTCTTCTTTAACTGAAATTCCATCCAGAGTTAAAGAAATACCCTCACGAACCACTTCTCCTTTCTCTCCCTCGGACCGACCGCGTATACGCAAACAGCGACATACACTCTCCATGGCCAGGATTGTACCAGTTGTTTCTTGTTTGCCCGGCTGTGTTCAGCTACCTGGGCTCTGGGGCAATGCTGTTTTGTAGAGGTAACAAAACTGATCGAAACCCAGCCGCTGCCAGTAGGTAACTACGCTGGCAAACCAGCGCTTCTGCACTTTAGCTGTGTAATGAAAATCAGGCTAATCGGTTCTTGCTTTATTCTGCGTCTGTAACAGAATCACAGTTTTATCTGCCATCTTCTTCAGGCAGACCAGAGAGACTACGGTTCGCCTTCTTTCCATAACATAGCCTACTGACTATGTTGATAAATGATAATTAACTCACTTGATAATTAAATACATTTGTTAATACTGGTAAACTCACTTACTAAATTTTAGCGTTAATATTCACAGCACACCGCCTTGTTGCAGTACGAACACTGTGACATGCTCTGAAAGTACTGTGGCAACTGAATACTCTTTAAAATACTGTTATCATTATTAAATATTACTTTCAACTAAAAAAAATTAATTTGGGGGGCAAAAAGGTTTCACACAGACACATAGCTATGACAATCATTTTCCAGGCAATTCTAACTTAACTTATTTTTAACTTGTACATTCCTTTCCACATTAGGACCATTGCATTTGAAAGGCTTGCTCTGTACAATGCAGCTTATAATTAATGCTCTTAATAATGACTTACCAGTAGTAATCTTTAATTCCATATTCACACAGAACTCTCATTTAAACAAAGTGGGAGTTTCTCTTGATTAATCCCAGTAAAATCAATCATCTTTTGTTAATTAACATGTTTTTATTTAGCGAATATTAGCTGAAAACTGTTGAGTGGTTTGAGCTTACCCTAATGTCACTCCTCCAGCTCCTATTCTGTAGTGTCTACTAAGTGCACAAATGTTTGTGGTACCTGAATTGGAATGGAAATGCTGTAAAGTACAACTCTAACACTGAAGGACATGTCCTCGTTCCTGCTAGGCTGCCTTTGATTCTATTTACAGTGTTTTTGCAGCAGTTCTTGTTCTAAAGATTTTTAAAGGCTGATTTCAAAATTTAAGTAATTATAAACGGAATTGAATTTTGATCTGTTGTACATTAGAAATGGTATTAATATCTTCTCTTTTTTTTTTTTTTTTTTTGCTAATTGAGTTAATGCTGAATGGAACGTGTTGTGAACTAAGATTAGTTCAAATACACGTCAAAAGGCAAGACTACTTGCTCAGTTCCAAAAGTACCAATTATGCGATTTTGTGAGATTTCCAGTCAACTGCGGAGTACAGCAAAACAAAAGTGTTTGGAGCCTTGCACTCTGTAAGTGTCCTCTGAATGAATTCTTGGCTTCCCTTCTCCTCTTTAGCAGATATTCATGAATGTCAGGCTGAAAAGTATATTTTCAGACTTAAACATGCAAAACTGTAGTTCAGAAAAGACTCCTCAAAATAAATTATATAACTTCAAGTAAAAACTTATATTCATTACAATTTCTGGTACTATTAGGTGTTTTTTCACTAACAGCTAGGAACTTTATTTAACTCCTATTTGTAAAAATATTGGCAAACATAAATCCTATGAAATTATTAAAATATTTCAAGGACCACATAATTACTGCACTGTAAATCCACTGTTACTCAGAACATGAGTAGAAGTGTATTGCCAAAATAATATGCTGATTCATAGCTGGTGTTCAAGTACTAAAGGTGATGTTTGCTAATCCCATGAACAGCATGTCAACAGCATCCTGATGCATGAACATGGTCAAACTCATTGCCACTTACAGCCATAAAACATATATGAACACAAAATGGACCAGGTGGGTTTAAAAAAAAGCTCTTAAAAACTTGTTACTTTTTTCTCATATAGCTATCCTTGATACACCATTCCTGTTTTTGACAGAAACATCACCTACTGCTGTCAGCTAACCTGATCTGCTCCCCTTGTAAGAAGCACACTTTGTGGCCTGATCCTAAGCTGGCTCAAAATGACGTTGCTGCCTTGATTTCACAAAAATCGTGTTGTGAAGCTGAACTGAAGATGCCTACTTTGAAAGCTTCCCCCCTTGCCCTCTTTATCATTCTGAGACTGAGGAAAGCAATAGAAAGCACATTTCTTAGGCTGAAGCCAATTTTGTCTGTGTCTTGACAGAAGCTATAACCCTTCACAGACTTAAAATAACTTGTCCTATAGATTAGCCTCCCTGATGTGACTACCTCACCAAACCACCTTATGCCACCGACTTTGTTTCCTCCATTCTTGCAGTGCATGGGCTGATGGGGTGCACACCTCCGTACGGTTTGTTTTCAAAATGAGGGAGGATTAAAACACACAAAAAGAGGTTAGTGATAAGCAGTGCTGTCATCTGGTGGTGAAATTGTCACCGCTTTTAATAGACTGATCATGCTTTTCAACCAATGGCTTTCAGTTTTTTGAGGAAGTTGACATAGTCCCCTTAGCATATAGTCATGAAACTTTCGTATTAGAAATAGGCAAAAACAGTGGTTTTATCCAAAATCACTAAACTTTCTGAAGTTTATTTTGAAGAATAGCATGCCAGGGGTAGGCTTACTGTCTTCAGGTTTTGTCTTCTTTTTCTTTAGCTTGTGCTGCCAAAACATGACAAAGTTACTGGAAAGCCCCTTATAAATGTTATTATTTGTGTGCAAACACTACTTGTCCAATGGAATGAACAAGTAAGGGCAAAAAGGTATACCCCTCCCCCAGAAATATCAGTATGCTCAAATGCTAAAGTACTATTTTCTCCTCATACCATTTTTCCATCAGTACTTTTTTCCACATTACATTTGATGTCCATATCCTTACATACCAGGAAAATACACTTTTCAGATCTAGCTTCTAGGATCATTTTGCTCTCTGTAACTGAAGAGGAGGGATATTATTGCCATCATTGCATCTCAAATGATGCAAACAATGAGAAGCTTATTACTTCATGCTCCCTCTTCATACTTTTTAAGGATGACTTCTCTCTGAGTTCTCTTAAACTTTGAAGTGAGATACAAGTGAGAAAATTACAGTTGTCACATGAAAACAGTTAGAAATCAAAGAACAAATCAGAGTCTTCTGAAACTCTTCAGGAATTTACTAAAGTAGCCATCACACTAATGATCTTTATTCTCTTGTTTCATTCATTTTGAAATTCAGCCACCTGACTTTCTAATCTACACGTAGAGGTAGTACACATACCTGCTGCTTGTCTCCAATGTTAGACCTGTATTCCAAACTTTACCTATGGAAAACAAAATAGACTATATGGATCTTCATAATACAGTCATCTTTTGTCTTTTCTGAGTGATTTCACCTGAAGCTAAATTGCTAAAAATGCTGAAATTAAAATATAAACTTTAATGTCTGCAAACATTTTCATTATTCCTGATCCCTGTATCAGCCTGTGTTATAGGAATCATATATTTTGGTGTAGGTTTCTTTTTTATGTACAATATTTGTCAGAAAATCTTGAATCTGAACAAAATACATCATTCTAGTTACAGATTTCCTGTGTAATTTTTATAGAACTATGCTAGATGTTGCAGTCGACAAATCCAGAGGAACTTTTAATGCTGCTATTTTGTTTCTTCTACAAGGACTGAACAAACTGCACTGGTAGAAGTTCATTAGCAGATGGTTTTAACTAAAACCCAGATGATTGTACTTTCCATATTGAAAATTGATTCTCCTTGAATATGTTTGTGATACCCTCTTCTCCATTTAATAGTATATTATTAGCTGACCTAATTTGAATAACTTCTGGAGATTGAGACAAGTAATTAAGTAAAGACATCAGGGCCAAGCTCTTTAAACCTAGCTAGATATACAAAAAGTTTAATTCTTCTTCAAATGCAAGAGTCACTTTCACTGTCCTTTAATAACACCAACAATAAAGAGGAACTGGAACAGTAAAGATTTATTATATTCACAGGTCTCATGAATCAATGAGAGCATGGACAGGGCCACTGTGCAGAGTCAAAGTAAGGATATTAGCCGGGGTTTCATAATTTGATTGTAGTCCATTGTTATGCTTGTGCGTCCGATTAACTGTGGTGGTTGGTTTTATTCACAGTTTAGATTTTCAGCTTAAATTCTAACTTAAATCAAAGGGACAGTTTTGTAAAAATACTTCCTGTAGTTTGCTTCGCTTAACTTTATAGGCTGTTTTTGTAGTGCAATGTTAAAAACTTGAGTATTTTCTGTCAGTTAGGACCACAAAGTCATTGAGACTCATTGTTATTTTAGAACATGACAAGCTGGCCTTAAGAACTTAGGGATCCTTTCTTCAGAAGTCAAGCTGGTGATGGATAAGGAGCCGTCAGAGCTGTGTGTATCTTAACTGCAGGAGTTCAATCAAGAAGCCAAGGGTGTCTCAGGTCTACCGGCGCAAATGGAAGTGCTTGCTTTGATAGGGTCTCTGTAGCTGCTCAGCACAGGGAGTTGGCTTCCCCCAACTCATTTCTGATTGCACAAGGAGGTTAGCACAGAGGAATACCTGAAAGGACTCAGCTCCATCGATGCTCAGTGCTAGAGAATACCACAATGGGGAAATGTTATCAAAATTCCTGCGTCTGCACTGGGGTTTGACAGGAGATGGCTAGCTGTGAGATCTAGCCTTTAATAGTCACAGCCCTGAGAGCTCTGCTGCCTTTCTCTCCCTGAGAGAAATGCTGTTCTGCTGCCTGTGTTGTGCAGAGAAAGTTTCCTTACACAGCACTGGTTTCTGTGAAGTCTATTTTGCAGTTCTTTTGCTCCCACAGTCCTCTTGCTTTTCGTAATGGTTGGCAGTGTGATGGAGAAGGTCCGATCTCGCCCATCCTACCCCATATTTATAATTATCAGCTATTTTTAGACATGGAGATACCAAAATACAGAAGAGTAGTCATTGTTGAAGACATGGCCTTTATCAAAGAAGAACTTTAAAATGTTACTTCTTCGGTCTCTTCACCCTTGAAAGAACATTCACAAGTTCCTGATGAATATGATGTCAAAGGTTAAATAAGATGGAAAATAGTGCATTAGAGTCACATGAGAATTTTTTCTTAACTTGAAAGCTACTGTAAGGCATCAGCTAAACACAGCTGTGAGTTGCCAGACTGGATGTCTTTTGCTTTGTATTCTCTTTTCATGCATATTAATGGAGAAGGTCTCATCTAGTCAGATCAAAGTTCCAATAAGAAAAATATTCACATTTAAAAATTAATTACTGTGTTTAGCTTAAGTAATTTGACATAATCACACATGCTTTTATAAACTAAATATTAAAGTGAACAGCTACATTATTTGGTGATAGTTTTTCAGATAGAACAGAAGTGTATAATTGCTAAGTTAAATTGAAATTTAATTTTATTATGAAATAATTTCACAAATATGCTTTTCTCAAAAACTTTAATAGAAAGAGCAGGACAAACAAATAACTGATGTTCATTTGTAATAGAAGTTAAAAAGGATTATTTCATCACTAAAAATGCTTTTTTTCCTAACCCTTAAAATCCTCAGTAACAGAGCTAAAATAGTCTGTGTTGTGACTGTGCTTCTTATCTTAAAATGGAACTAGACTTTTTGGGTACTTACAGAACATTTTAATAATTAAAAAGTTCATAATTAGATGCTTATTTTCTGGTACAGTGGCTGAAAAGAACATGAAGCCCCATAACTCAAACGGTTTCACAGAGGTGTTGTGTTCAGGACTAATGATAAATGATGCGATCCCATTAGGGTGAGAAATTGTACTTCAAAAGCTATTAAAAAAACTGGAACAAATTAATATCCAGCATAAATGGCAAACTGTGATGAAGTCTACTGCATTCTGTCCAGTATACTGTGACCATATTTAAGCATATTATTTTGTAGCAGAGATTTAAACATTTATTAAATTCAGAGTGAATTTTCATCAAAGAAGGAGTTGCTACTATAATAGCCAGTTCTCAGATCCAAAAATCCATAAAATTTAAACACAGAGAGGGCTATTAGACCACTCATTCTAATTTATCTAAAAACACAGGCTTTTGTATTCCTTTCAGTTATTATCCTGGTACTCATCTTTAAGTCCAAGAATGTGTTTGATAAAAGCATATCTTGGATTTGGTTAATGCATCTCTTCCAGAAAGTCATCGATCCTTAGTTTGAAGCAAACAGCAGTCAGAGCATTTCCTTTTGAGTATTTCACTTTTTATTCACATAATTTCTGATATGAGCTTGCCTAACATCAGCTTGTGGTCAGTGGCTTTTGCTCTGCTTTCTGTGCTGGCTGAAACATCCTGTTACATTCAGCATCTCCCAGAAATGCTACAAATTTCAATTTGACAGCAAGAACATAGCTGAATTTCTTTAAATTTTGATTGAAACACCTTTTTCTTGGTCTTCAATTACTTCCATAGTTCTTTTCCGCATCCTTTCAATATTTTTCAATAGTAATTTAAAAATATTTAGGGTAGAAATATTTTTAGGATTCCATTATTGGTCTCTCCTAAGCCATAAATAAAAGCAGAGTAAAGTCAGGTTCCTATTCACTACTTCCTTTATGCCATTTTCCCTTTCTTTCTATAGCATCACCAGGACACTCCTGCTGAGTTGCTGGTTTATTACAACCCCAAATTCTTTACAAACTCGTTGCTTCCAGTGTTTTCTCCATTGCTGCAGCATGTTTTTCTTCCTCGAGCATATGCAGATGTGTATTTGGCTGACAGGGAACATATTTTCTTTCAATGGGATCACTACTCTAAAAAAATTTATTCTTTTTAGTCTGTTTTATTTTTCATTAGTCCCAGATCACTGATGGAAATGTTGAGTAGCACGAGACTTAATAGCCCCTCTTTCTGATGCCGAGCCTTTGCTGATTGCTTTCTTATGCATGTTCGTTAGCCAATTCTTAATCCAGTTAAAACACACTTTATTGATATTGTGTAGTGCTATATTTTTAATTAGAATATTGAATGATACTAAGTCGAAAGGCACACAAAAGTTGAAGTGTGTTATACCTACATCGTTACCTTTGGCAGCCAACTTGAAATCTCATCAAAGAAACGAAGTAGATTTGTTTGACAAGGCTTATTTTGCACAGAACTATGTTGACTAGCATTAATTATATTCCTATCTTTTAATAATTTATTAATTTAATATCTTGTCAGTTTTCCTATTATTTCTCCCAGGACTGATGTTGGGCTAAGCAGCCTAGGAGTACAGGGATAACCTGCTTGCCCTTAGTGGAATACCAATACAAGATGGGACACCATTGACATTGTTCGTGCCTACTTTAGGTCCTCTAAATATGCTGTCTTACTTTTGCCATGACGGGATTTTTTTACCAATGGAAAAAAATCTCATCAGCAAATGTGGAAGTAAAAGAGTTTATGTAAATAAACTACTGAAGGCCTAGTTGTGTCGTTGTGCAATGTATTAGAAATGAAAGTAAAATTAGTGTGAGTGTGGGAAAAGATGTTACACAACTCGACCGCAGTTTTACAACATGATGATGTGGGCTCAAATAAGAAAGAGCAATTTAAGAAGTTTGAATATGCACCTGTAATTCTGCAAGGCTGTTACGTTCTTGTTCTCAGAACTGGCTTGTCAGTGAGATATAAACCAGAAATAGGTACAGTCAGTTACATGTGCATTGGGATCTTTTCTGGATTACAAAATTCTTCTCAAAGTGTTCATTTCTGTTCTAGCTTTGTTCTGGTGGAATTATAGTATTTGAGTTTGGGCTGGATGCTTTTGTCTCCCTGTATGCTTGATGTTTCTGGTTCTGAATAGGCTTTAATTTCACCATGATTAGGAAAGCCAGATAACAGACAAAAGCAGTGCCTAGGAGGGAGCAGATATCTATTTACAGCTGAACTTTATGCTGTCCTTCACTCCTCAAATAATCTTAAATAATTAGCATTTAAAGTGCATGGCCACAGCTGCTGCAAGAGAATGCCTGGGAGGAGAACCAGCACTTCATCTGCACAAATTCATCACCTTGTTACACTTTGCACACACAATAGACAAAAGAGCCTGTATAACTTCAGGAGCACTTGGCAGGAAGGGTCAGGTCACTCACTATATCGAGAGCTAGAGCAGATGTACCAGTAGGACAACAGCAAGTCCTGGGCTGTGTCTGAGGCTTGTCTGAGTCAGGATCTGGATCGTCAGGTGGTCACTGGGTGCCTATTTCTGCTAGGGATTCCCAGAAATCCGGCATATCAACAAGCAAGGTCATCCATCTCACAAAAAAAGATATGAAGGCAGAGAGACATTTAGTAGAAAACAGTCTGCTGAGAGCTAGAAAACATACTTTCTCAAACCACATTGCTTAATTTGTGTCAGAGATGAGAACACAGATTCCATGGAGCTGCTTTCATTCTTGAAATGAAAATGATTTCAGCGTCTTCCTTTAAAGCTGCTCTGCTTTAAACAAATTATTAAATATTCATTGACCCAGAGAGAGGAAAAAAAGAAGGTAAGCTTATATTCAGACTGTTGTGGCAGTAAAGGGTGTGTCAGCATCAACATTGCAGGTCCTTAGTCCAAAGAAGCTTTAATGATTTTATATATGGGAGGACTCCTAGGCTGGAGAGATTCAGATACACTCACCTTTAAAATTTCACATAGTCTCTGGTAAAATAATCTCACAGATTATGGGAACTCCTCAAAAGATGAAGAATTAGAAAACTAGTTTTCCAGCACTGCTGGAGCATACCATACTAAGATTGTTGGGTGAAACAGGGATGCTTCTACTCTGAATTTTATTTTTTTTCAATTTTCTATGGAAGGACCTTATCTAGTAGATCTAAGATATGCACATGGTCAAGGTCTCTAAGCAGCTAAGTACATGTTGCTCTGAGCTGTTTTACTTGTGGGATTACTTATGTATAGGAGTGATCTTCCACTTATTTTGCTTTTTGCATTTATTTCACTGAACCACTAACTTGATACCATTTTTTTCCCAGACTTAATAATGATTATCTAGAGTTTCAATATTTAGACTACCAATTAAAATTTCCCTGGCTATTTCTAGATGACTTTTGCTTTCTCAGGTGCTCAAGGCCTTGTCCAGTCAAGTTTTTAAAATCTCCGAGGATGGAGATCGCACAACCTCTCTGGGCAACCTTTGGCAGTGCTTAGCCACTCTTTTTAACCATTAAAAAGAAGCTCAAAATCAAGTCAATGTTTAATGTTTGTAATTACAGGAATAGTTATTTAAAAGTGTTTATTGAATCTAAAATTTTCAGAAAACCTAAACTGAGCTTAATAATATTGATATAAGGTAATAAAAGTCATCTAGCATCCCAGAGGAGAATAAACTAATCATACTTGGTATTTGACACTTGACTATCGTGTTTCATAAAATTATTAAGTTTTCAGTTTCTGCTATTATTTCACATATGTTACACGGGCACTTTTAACTGTCATTTCTAATTTTTGAGAGCTTGACTTTGCAATCTTAGTATTACTTTGGCACAGCATGACTCTTTTCCCCCATTTATTACACACTAGCAGTATGATTATAAAAATGAGTCCAACTGCTTTGTCTTTACACAGTGGCTTGACTTGCAAAAGTGCTTTACTTGTTATTAGCATTGACTTCTAAGACTTATTTAGATATACAAAGATGATCAGGGATTCCAACTTCAGGTATTTTTTGCAAATGAGGGCATAGATTTTTAACCTTAACGGTTCTACTTACTGGCGCAGTAAAGGGGGTGGAGAGGTTTGCAAAACCATAGCAACAGATCCCATCAGAGAAGCTTTAAATTTTTTTCCTGTTTGTGGAGGTTCAGGACAGTACTGACAGGATATAAGCACTGAAAGAATATAATACAAAACATGCACTCCTCATAAACTTGATTTTTAACTTAGTCAGCAGTCAGCTGAGTGCCTTTCACAGGTTCTCCTCCCACCGGTGGGATGGCCCCGTGGTGGGTCACTAGGAAGTCGGGCTGCATGGAGGTTTCAGTCTGCCACTAGCAATCCGACGTCCAGAGAAAGCAAAAAGCAAGCCATCGACTTCTCAGCAATCTGCTTGTGGCAGAAACCACTTCCTTGTTTAAATTCCTTATTAAAAACAAACTTTAAAACAAGGTCTATAGACTTTGGACACTGCAAATTTCTTATGTTTCCCATTTATTTTGAAGATATTTGATATTCTAGTTTTCATGCTTCAGGTAGGCCTGTAAAATTTCAAAGGCAACAGTTTGTTGCTCATTAAGGAGTGATCATCAGCTTTATTTAAGAGATAAAAAGTAGCTGGGCTGAAATCCAGTAGATGCATTTGTAGCCTGTGCATAGGTCCCACTCCCATTCATGGCATGCAAAGAAGCTGGGCCTTCCAAGCTGTTGACTGCAGTTCTCTGCATTGCTGGAAAGAGATCTTCATCAGTTTAGGCACAGCATGGGTCTGGGTAGTCATCACTTTGCGTTGATTCATTCAGTGACCCTCGAGTCCAGCACAAGCACGAAATGTCTGTGGGTCCTTCTGAGACAGCAAGAAAAGACAAGGGTGCCCTGCCCTGACCACACAACAGGACATATTTTCTTTCCGTCAGCACATTGCCTTTTGCCCAAGATCGATACTTTTGTTAAACCGGCATGCAGTAGATTTCATGTTTGGATTCTAATTTAAGAAACTGCTTGAGTGTCTAATGTTCAACATAAGCTTAAGTCTTACTGAAGCTGAAGGAGTAAATAGATTCATAAGAATCTGAATGATTTGGGATGGTTTTACATGAATCCTTACACATGATAAATCACAGCTTAAATTAACAGTACATTGTACAATTTCCCAAACTAACACAAAGGTCTCAGTTAAGACAACTAATATCATGCTTTAAGTAAATCCCAAATACATATGAAGCTTTTAAAACTTTACATGAGATGCATACTTTCCTAACATAAAACAAGGGAAAATCTTAACAGTGTATTTAAGATTTTGTATCAATATTTTAATGGAATATTATTTAATAACTTTAAAGCTTACATCAAAATAATATTACATTCACTACTGCATGACTTAATCTTTTTTTATATGACTAGAAATTTAGTTTAAAGAAACATAATTAAAATAATTCTAGACATGCCACTATAACACGATTAAAAATAAAGTAGATACTGCAATATTGTACAAAAATACAGCTAATTTAAATGCAAACCCCTTTTATGCGTTATTTATCTCTGCTTATGTATGTTAGGGGAATTAAAAAGAAGTTTGTTTAAATGACTGATTTTTTTTTTAATAAAAAAGGGCTGCAAAGCAAGTCTTGCTATTATTTAACAAATATTAATCATGCTTACACAGAGGCCACTTGAGAAAAATTTATTACAAGAAATTTGTGACCAGTCATGCCATAGGAAGAGGAAAAAGCCACAGGGCTGAAATGACAGTAAGGTTTGTGTATGCAGTGCTCCTCTGGTAGTTAAATTGCAGGAATGTGACATTGATCTGAAATAGGAGCTGTTTGAAGTAGCAACTGTCAATCTCTGTAATCAAAGGATGGCCCAAAGTCTTACTCAATTAGCCATTTTGGCATGACCGCTCAGTTTATAAAGTCTACCAACTCAAAAAGTGATCTGTCCTCAAGAGGCACTTCAAGAAGACTGCGTGGTTTGAGGATAGTGATCCAGGATATTGATCCAGTCACCCAGGACTATAGCTTGGACGCTTTATTTGGGGTTTTTTTGTTTGTGTTTTTTTTTTTCTCAAAAGTGCACCAATGCCTCATTTAACTGACTGTACTTATGACAAGGTGAGCCAAATGTGGATGTATGTATGAGTGAATATCTGCTGCTGTTGATGCTACTTAAAGTTGTTTGGATTATGTTTTTCTTTATACAGTTATTTACTCTTTCAAGTACAAAAGAGTAAATACACTGTGATATTAATTTTAGAGTACATATATGCTTGTAGATTTGGTTGTAATGATCACTGGTTTCAACAGAGATCGTTCTTGAATGAGAAGAGCATACTTCTGGTCTTTTCTCAGGATCATGTTTATCTTTTCTAACTATTTTTCTTTGATAATTAATCAGAAGGTTTCAGATGTGTTAGGGGAAAATAGTACACAAATAAGAAATGTGTAAGGGTGCAAAACTGAAAAAAAAAAGATTTAAGGTTAATAATTCTATGCAAGTGTTACCAAAACTGAATCTACTGTTTTGAAGTTTTTCAAGTGAACATATGGGCAAATACTGGTACCAGTAACTTGAAACTTTAGCAATTATTTCCATTCCTTCCCAGGTACAAACACACTTGGAAAATCAGTCCAGATACCACATACAGCAAAGCCAGAGGCACCAGGTGAAGCAGTACCTGACCCTCGATACCAAGCTGTCCAGCCAGACGCTTTCCCTGTCCCACTCCCACACAATCCAGCCCGTGGGAGTGACCTCCATTTTAAGAAACGGACACATGCCTCCCGTCAGCGATATTGGCACACCAGAAAGCCCCGTTACCAAGCTGCTGGCCCTTGGAGGAGAACACGAAAATGCGGTATGGCCAGGATGATGAAAGAGATGGGGAAATGGGCTTTGCATACTTCTACAAAAACATTACATGACCCACATTGTATTTGTAGTGGGCAAGAGGTGACTTTCTTTCCTTTCATGGGGCCTTCGGTTGCAGTGCTTGCTCCCTGAATCCTTTTTTGATTATGTGGGTGATTCCCCTGCATGTCTGTGAATAGCTTATTGCATGATCAGACTTCGAAATTACTGCCAGTTAAAATGTACTGTTGCATCTTTTTATCTGTGTCATATATTGCTGTACATTTTTTGAATACGTACTTTGCAATGCAAAACTACTTTTTTTAGATGAGAGTTATTTCTGTCTAAAGGTATTATCCCAGCTGCATAACAAAGTTAAATACTGATTACCTTAAAGATGTAACTGAAAGAATCGCTCATTCATTCTTCAGTTAGCTGATATATTTATATATGGGTTATCTTGGGTAAATTGGCATAGATATGCTAACTTTAGTGGCACCATCGATTTTAATAGAGATACAGCTATTATATAATGTCAGATTCTCAGCCAGTGTGAGATGTAGATCATTATGGCCTTTAATACTTCAATAGATTGAAAGAGAGAGTAGTTACTAGGTAAAAGGGGAATTCCTACAAAAATAAGAAATGGAGATGCTGTATCATATCTTGGGCTTTAACAGAACAGAGGAATCTTACGAATACACTGTGACCCATTTCAACATTTGGACATTATGCAGTTAAGTATGAGGAAACCGAAAAAAGTAAACCCAATGCTTGGAGAGCTCGTGTGGGGCCCCTCCATTCCTTCTGCATTGACAACTGACATTTTATGTCAGGTTTATGAATTACTGGAGCCTCTACTCTGCAAAGATTGCTTCAGACAGCCTTTGTGGAGGCCTCTGTGGTCACCTCTGTGCTGGAACCATTCTCAGGCACTTTGGGTATCTGACCAGGAACGACCTGTGCCTGCCCTAGTACCACTCTCTGTCCTCGAGAGCAAGATGGCTGCTTGTAAACCACTCTCCTGAACTATGCCTGGTGATGACTGGGACAGTGATAGTTGGCACAGGCCAAAGTCCTTGTAGGCATTACTCCAACAATTTGAATAATCCCACCCCAGAGCCTCGGGGAGATGACTGGCTCAGCGTAATCTCCTAGTTGCAGATATGCCCAGTGGTTCAGTGTAGGCTGTAGGTATATTAGTAAATAACACAGACCCAACACAGAGGTTTGTGCACTGAACTGTATTCATTCATATTGTCTAATTGCCAGCATTTACTGGCATGCTTTTGGCACAAAGATGACTTTTCTAAATAAGTCTGAGCAAAACTTCTCGACAGCACGTGTCTGGTTTTTGGAGTGCACGTATGAGCTGTGCTGGGCCACGTGGCCTAAAAGGCTGTGTTGAAAGGTCCCTGTCCTGTGTGGTACTTTCTTTCATTGCATAGGACCCTCTACATTTCCTTCAGCTACAGCCCTTCAAACAGCTCCCAAGAGCTGCTTGAAAAGCCTCAGAGCTTGAGCCAACTGCTCCTGCAGACAGTAGAGTTAACAGTGACAGGTTCGTCATGGGACCTTTCCCAAAGTTATTTTGTGAATGGAATCAGACCAAAATTATCATTGAAAACTCATGCTGCACCTTGTCCAAATTTATATATGTCTGTATGTCTGCAAAGTATTCACTGTTTCATCCTAATTAATTAATTAACTATTCCATCTGCTTCAGTAGCTTTTGACTCAGATTAGAAAAGTGGGACCAGAAGGCTGGCTGGAGAAGTGTGCAATGTACTGCCAAACACAACACAAACCTCTGCCTGCTGAATCTTGAGAGCAGTGTGTTAACACCAAATCTTGAGTGACTCATGCTCTTGCAGAACCACAGGTTCCTTTCAGCCTTCCTGCACCAATGCAGCAACACGCTGTGGATATGACACATTTGACGGAGGTGACAGATCAGTTACAACTTAGCAATGCACTCCTGCCGTCTGCTCTTGGTGTTGCAACAAGGGGTTAAAAAAGGGGAACGGGCTGGTGTTTGGAAGGAAAGAAGTAATTTACTAAATCACAAAAACTGTTTTCACAAGAAGTAAAAAACGTGAATATCATGTAAAAGTGCTTGATTTATTTGAATTTTAAGATATAAACTTCTGAAATTTAGTTTTTACTGATGAATACTCAAAATTATTTCCTCTTTTTTTTAGAATAACTTTGTTTCCGTTATTATTGTAATGATTCGTCTTAAAATATTATTTTATCAGATGGAAGAGGTGATTGAAGACATAATCAATATGGAATCAAGCTTTAATGATGAAGGGATAGGTTGTTCTGAAACTCCTTTACTAATGCAAAGAACTGTAAGTATTTTGTAGAATTTTGTCTTGTTGTTTATAATAGAGAATTTAATTGAGTGATTCAAGCATGCATCACACCTCAGAGGCTAAAGAAGTACTATCAGTGGATTATTCTCCTTTCTCTTCAGTTGCTTGTCTTTTTTGTCAAGGAATATGACAGAAAAGGGTTCCAATGTGGTGGGACACAGCTGTTTTAAGTGGTCTGAATAGCATTTGGGGTTCTAGCTCATCACCAGGTCCAGTGCCTAACCCATCGGAGGTATTATTTCCCACGCAGGACTATGGATATGAGGAATGTCTAGACCCTAGAAGGTCTTTTAAAGTCTAGCTTAAAGATCCTTCTACGTCATCTAAAAATGTCAAAGCTTCCCCATGAAACAGTTTCTACAGTACAGTAGTTTCTCCAGGGTCTTACACTGAAGCAAGGGTAGGCTCTATTTCTTGAACGTCATAAAGGCAAATTGTACTTAGTTGAATAATTTCAAGAACAAAAAAGAAATGTCACTGTTCAGATGAAATGCTTTATGGGAATAATCGTAACAAACTGTTATAATTTTGCAATATCTTTTTGTAAAGAAATGACAAAAAACAAAGGCTACTTACATTACCATATATGCTACACATTTAAAGAGGAAGGGTGGACCTTTTCTGGATACAATGCACAGAGAATTAACATTTGTGAAAAAAACACCTATCAATAACTGTAATACAACACAGTTTATAAAAGCGATATTCTTTGTTCTCTCAAACCTGATTTAGCTGGGAACCTTTTTCCACAGATTTTGTCCTCAGGGCCTTAAAATGAGTACTGATAAAGGGAAACTTCACTCTGGTGAAGGCAGAAGGATTTTCACAGGCTTTGACAGTCTACAAAAGTTCATTTCAGAATACAGAGTCAGGTGCTTGCTCTTAATCACCCACTGGAGGAACACCTTTTTCTGACTACAGAACATCACTGGCTACAGAAATACATTAAAATATAAGATGTCTACGCCTCTCTGTTGCCCATGACACAGTCCAGTATTAATGACAATTAATAGCTCCATGAATACCTGGCATTTGCATGCCAGCTACAGAACTAATACAGTCAATCTGATTTATACATATCTCAGTACAGAACATAGCAAAGAAATGCTCCCTGGGGAGTGAATTAATATTTTGACTCAAATTAACATGAGGCAGGGGAGGATCCTTTCCGGTGTGGTACCGTGGGATGGTGATGAGAGGCATGAATTCTGGGTTTGGATTAGACTCATACTCCCTCAACACCTTTTAAAGCTGGATGATGTTAATCTATGCTAATTCCAGCCTCATTAGCCTTTACCTTCAGCCATGAAGGACATATCTGTCTAAAATGTATTTTATACCCTATTCTTGATGAGCAAGGCAATAGGCAATGACTTTTAGGCCTATCTGTTACCTTACTTGCAAAGATTTCAGACTCCTGCCATGCCCGTGGGCCAGGTAATTGTATTTAGATTTTTGTTTGTGCTGGGGAATGACCAGGCTGCTAGGTAAGCCAGGGAATAGTGTGTATTTCCAAATCTCTCTGTGCAATACTATGCAAAATGAAGCCTGCCTTCAACAAGGCATGCGAACTGTGCCGGTGTGGAAGCAATCAAGCAGCCTCTCTGCCTCCTCTGTCTTCTCTTTTGGCGATACGTACTCCAAAAATATATGAAGGAAATGGGCAGATGGAGGTGGTTTCAGGCATTTAGCTTGTGACTCAGGGTTTTATGGCATCTTTCAGGCAACATCCTAAACCTGCCTGCAAAATTTTGGTCATAAGCTGTGCAATAGAGAAAGATAGAGAAGCAGATAAGAAAATGTGTTCTTTAGATCCGGTTTTTCATCATCACATTAAACGTAATGATTATTTGTTTATCTGAGTTAAAAGGGTATATATTACAACAGTGTTGGACTAGGAGACATGGTCAGGAATGAGAGAACATCTAATTCCCCTGAGAAGAGGAACTGGGGTTGTGCTGTACTTAACCACAGATTCATATTACTTCTTATGTACTTCTGCACAAGGTGCCTGGCTATGGCTGCTGCCATCAACATAGAATAAGTGAGATCACAAATGAGACTGAGCTGCCCATGTGCCTAATGTTTGCTTCCTCCTTACTTTTCTCCAGTGTAATGCTTAAGTATTTTTAGGATTGCATCTTAGATTTTTCCCTTTGTGGCATTGTCTTGAATTTGTCCAGACTGTGCAAAGTAGTTTCTCTAAAATTCTGAAAAAATCTGAGTCTCCTGGTTTTCTGAATATGGTATAAGGTTTCGGGTTTTTTTAGCAGAATCTTTTCTTGAACAAGCCAAATTCATGAAGCCATTTTCTTTTCTCATTTTTCAGAATAGATCATGGCTGAGATTAGAGACTTTGCAGTGCTACCTGTTGTGTGTTGCAGTGAATTAATGTTTGCTTTAGTTAGATGCACACATGTACCATTTTAATGGCACATTAAATGAGGACATTGAATTCTATGAGACCACTCATGTGAATAATTGCTCAGAGGCTCATTGTCTGACCCTGAATTAATGAATTACAGTCATGTATTAGTAGAATCACAGAAGTGAAAACAAGAACATCCCTCCATCTCTCATTAGAATTATTACAGCTTCTGAAGAGAGGGCTGTCTGGCTTTTATTATGTTTGGCCCCAAATTAACAATTTTATAAAACTCCCTGGTTTTGGGTGGCAGCTTAAAGACGGTGCAAAATAAGGAATTCTGTGGCTGTGTTTCTGTTGCTCTTAACAGTACCCTAATGGTAGAAACCTACTTGTTATAATTATTTTTTAGAAGCTGAGTTAAAATATAAGAATAGGTCCTCCCTATGCAAGAGGTTTTGTTTCTTCTAAAAGTATTTGTAAACTCAGTTATATCTTTGTCCAGAAAACATAGCTGAAATCAAATCATAACTATTCTTATGTACTATCACTTGATGAAAATTGGTTTTCACCATGGAGAAGGTATGATTTAATAAAACTTGAAGATGACACCATTTTAAAGTATTTTTTCCTTGTCATAATAATTTATTCTCATGAAACTCTTCACTAACAGACAGCAACATATTTATCTACATTGTAAGAAATCCATTTCTTCTCTGAGTATTGTATTAGGAGTGAAAGGTTTCTTCCTGACCTTATAGGAATCATTAAAAAAATGGAACAAAGAATATATGAGTGAGTATGAGCTAAATAATGTTATGGATGTTGAATGCACCCTCAGCAAGTTTGCAGATGA
>NW_010549404.1:0-18219 GCF_000687285.1 Phaethon lepturus | reverse complement strand
TAAGGAGAAGTAGAGAAAATTAGCCTCTGAGGAGAACCAATTTGAACAGTGGATGGTGTAGAGGTATCTAAAAGGGTTTGACTTCCACTGACTTGCAAGCTGTGTGCTTTAATGCTGGGTCACATCGAGCACCAATGCCATAGCAGTGAAGCCATTGGTCTTAATGAACCTTTTGCACAACACCGAGAGCCCTGAAGTCCCTGTTCCTGTGCTCAGAGATATGGTTGTGCTTAAGTGCTTTCTTGGACAAGGCTAAATTGCTTTGTGCCTTGCGAGTTTAACCCTGTAGTGATCACAGAAAATCTCAGCTGAATTTAGAAGTCATATTTGAACCCTTTCTTTGTCTTCCATGGTCATCAGGAGGTGTCCTGCTGTGTTAAGTGTCAAGTAGTGTACAGTAGTACTGATGAATTCAGGAAAGGGGCCTGGCCTATGTTCTTCAGTGTTGTTGACTGCCCATACTGAAATAAACGTTTTTCCTGTCGAATGGAAGATGGATACATCAACGCTTATTTCATGCTTGTAAACTTTTGTCTGTGTAAATGTATTAATCTACGTCTGACACTTGTGGCCAAAGTTGCAGATGTTCATGCTGGATTCAGTGTTGACATTTTTCTGATGATTAGCTGGAACTAACTCTAACTTTTATCACCTCAGAAACTTTGGGAGAAGCCAAATCAGAACTCTTATATTGCATTTACCTCAGTAAGTTAGTTGTGATGTCTTGAGACACTTAAAATATAGCTGACCAAAGGTGGAATTTCTTTTATTTGGGAAATTATGGTGTCATGATATTTCTTTTTCTTGCAGATCATATGACCCCCAAACTTCCAGATTTTTCTAAAGGACAGATGATTTGAATTAAATGTTTTCTTAACTTCCCGCCCCCAGCTGCCCCAATCTACTATATAGATGATGTTGTCAGACTCCTATTTGGAACCATGGAGCAGGAGATTAAAATGGCGGGACCCTGATCCCAGGTGGTCTCTGAGGTGATGCTACGTTTCCTGATGGAAAATCAAGAAGTTAAGATTTTAAGATTTCTAGCTGAAACAAATTCTGTGGGACTGACCCTGTCTGTGCTGCAGAAGTTTACTGCAACCAAGCCTCATCCCCTGACCTCTTTAGTTTTATGTTTGTCACTTACTGATGAAGAGTTTTATTAAAAAATAAGTCCTGAATAGCTATAATAGAGTATCTTTACTAATTGAAGTGTCACTAGTTCATGAGATAAATGCACATTAATATTTATCACTCACTGTATGCTGTCAAAGTTTATGTGAAAAATGACTTGTGCTTTGGTATTTCATCTGCTGTGTCTGAATAAAAAGTATTGTATAAAAAAATTCCCAAGTAAAACTGTTGAAGTAGAATTGAAAGTGTTTGCAGCAGTTGGGGTACAATGTATGGCTAAAGAGATGTTAGAATTATCCAAAAATGAACTGACTTCAGAAAATGCAACACTGAGGTTACATTTAAAAAAAAAAAAATCCCAGTGCAAAGTAATAAAAGCTTCAAATAAGACACCCAAACACACTTAAATCTACTCCTTAGGTGAAAACATGCAGCATAGCTATGGTCATGATGAATGAATCACACTGTTGGTATAGTTAAATGGTCTTAAATTAATTTTTAGAACCTGTTATTTTGCTCCTCTATTTTCCTTTTCCTGATATCATAATGACATGCAGAATGGATGCTGACCCTTTGGACTTATCACCTCTTACGTATAGATGCTTAGTACTAATTACTGAAAAATCAGGATAAATTGTTAGTGGTAGTATTAACTTTGTTAGAGACTCAACCAATTTTTTGTTGTGCTCCATCCAATGGATCAGAAAGAGAAAAAAAAATTGTGTGCAGTGAAAATACACCTTGCAAGCAACTGGAACTATAATATGATATAATAGAATATGATAGACTTTTCGCAATAGCCTAAGGCTCTTGGTCAGTTTATGCATTAAAAGCTGATATATGGGATTTTAAAGCAGGTCTCAGTCACAACTGGCCATTCAATTATTCGATGTCCTATTAGCACACCCTTTTGGAAGAAACTCGTATGAGGTTCCACATGTACAAAAAAATTGAATTCTGTCATACACTGCTGTTTGAAGGATAAAGGTAGCAGAAGAGGTCCCAGGACTGCCCATCTAAACATGAATTTGCTGTTTGTGTGTGGTGGGAGCGATGCAGCCGGCTCCACCTTTGCATACAATCATGATGGAGGCAGCCAAGTTGAGGTGCATGTGTTTGTTGAAGGCATCAGCAGTCCTAGTCGGACACGTTCAAATAGTTGTACTGAGGTTACATGCCTGTGGCTGGGGGTCGGACGTGCCACCGCTGGTTCGGCTTTTGGCTGGGTTACCTTTGAAAAGTAAGAAATGGATTCCTCTGCCATGTGTGAAAAGCTTTTGGTCCTCTTGAGTCCGGTTTGGTGTTGCAGCTGGGCTGGGCAGAACGAGGGTAATGAAGCCTTTGCATCCTGACCAGGCTTAATGAGACGGGAGAAAGTCCTTTCCCAGGAGCCTTCTGGAGGGACAAGGAGGCTGGAGCAACATCCCTGTGTGTTTCTGAGACGCACCGGGGTATGTTTCTAAAGCCACATGCCAGATTTTGGTCCCATTGGGTGCCATTAGGAATGGCATACTGCACCTGAAAGCAAACCTACTTCTCCTAGTCTTTCAGGGCAGTTCTGAGACAAATGCTCTCTCCTTTCCATCCACCACAGTTTGCTGAAGCTGGTGGCACCATGCTGGTGTGAATAAAATCAGAACTCAGCACTCAAGCTACGAACCCAGGTGTTTTGCCAGAAGATTTCTCTTATTTTACTCTTGATGGACATACACAAGTCTACATATCTAAGACAAAAATGAAGGAATCAGTGTTGTGATTTCTGGTGTGGATTGGGGCAATGTTATCTTGCGTGTCTGTTCTGTCCACGCAGCTTTCTGAATAATATGTATTTCCTTCTCTGGGGGGACAGCTTCCATTCGTGTCCCCAGGGACTTTCATGTTAGGGCAACTGAACAGTTAAGGTATGTTTTAGCAAAAGGATTGTAACTGTGAGTGAATTAGAATAAATAAAGATTAAAAAAGGATGACAAAAATCTTTCTTCCTCATCATAACAAGCTCTATTTTATTTCAGGAGTTTAATTTCAGCTGTCTCTTCTCTCACCATCTCAGTTCTGTACACATACAGTAAATTTTTTTCTTTGTGTTGAACTAAGTTTCCAGTGGAAAGAAAAAAAATCTCAGTAAAAATACAGTCAAATGGGTTTATGCAAACCCCACTATAAATTGAAACTCATCCCGTATCCAAATCTGTCACTTATTCCTTGGCATAAATTATGTGTCCAGTAATTCATTGATTTTTAGCACTCCCCTTTCTCCCAAGTTGTTGACGTCTCTCCAAAACTTTTGAAATCAGGGCCATAGTTTTATCGCTTTTCTCAAAATACTTCTTGTGTCTAGTTTCTGCTGGCACAGCTGAACGTGGTTCAGGCAATGGGCTCCTGCTCAGTAGGATCTGATGGTGGTCCTGTCCCACTGATGGCCATGAAGAGAGCAGTCCTTGAGGAATGCTGTAAGCTGCACTGAACACGTCTAGCTGCCTTCCAGCTGTGTATTTCCCCTGCTACATTTACCAGTACACTGAGACACTACTTATTATCATTGGTTTTAATAGTCCTTTAAATTTTTCCCTAGCTTTGTGCAGAAGGAGAGCTTTTTTCAAGATTTCAGCATTTCAAGAAATATATTTTCAACATTTTCTATAGTTCCTAAAAGGAAGACAATTGCAACAGTTAAGGATTTGTTACAGAAATGCTTTGTTCAATCTATGATTCAAATATGTTTGTTTTCGAGCTTTAAAAAATGAAGTCTAAAATTGAGATATATTTTGGAGAGCTATGGCGATTGAAATATTGAAAGATGGACCCAAGATTTTTAATAGTTCTATTTCTTTATGTGGAAACAGTTTGTGAAGTGAATGTGCGTTGGCTAATTGCATTGCATTTTTACTTCCTTTGGAGGCTGACTGAAACAACTCTATCAAAAAACTTACAAATCCACTTTGATATGAAAAATTCAGTGCTTGATATCTATTGAATTAACTCCTGATCACTGAGGAGAATTTGTGACTCAGAACTTCAGGAATCACCAGACTGTCTTTAAAATCTGTACATTTTAACACAGCTGTTGAGTCCATAGAGTTTGTGTCGTCAAACTGTTTGTCTCCAGCTTTGAGATACGTAATTTTTCAGTATATTCTGAACATGCAGCTCTCGTAATACCAGGAGCATGGGATCTGGTAATGCAGGAACAAACGAACAAATATTGAAACTTGCCAAAAAATTGTAAAAGCTAGCAGTCCTTGGACTGCATTGCATATGACATCACATTTAATAACATGTAGCTTGTCATATATTCATTCTTCTCATAATTTTGAAAATATGAGTTATTTTGTTATTTATGCTTTTACAGTGCTTAGAAGTTGTTGTTCTAAGCCAGGACACCACGCCAGCTTCTGTAGATGAGGAACAAAAAATGACCTCTGATCCAAAGAATTTAAAATCTAGTCTTTTTTTTTGGTAATGCTCTGCAGCCCATGTTGTCTGCTTTCTGTGTGGACTCTGGCGTCTTACCAGTAAAGACTGGTGAGTAGGTCATACGAAGTATGTATCTCATGAATCTGCCTTTTCAGATCACAGAAATTCAGACATAGGCTCGCTGTTGTCATTTTTAATTTTGTTTTAATTGTTTAATCTCTTTATTAAAAAAAAAGTTAATTACAGGCATTTGGTATTGAAAACTTGCAATCAAGATAGTGATCATGTAACAAAAGTTTTGAGTCTGATGGAGTGAGATGGTCTGTAACTTTTTCTAAACTTGTTGAATCATGTTTATCTGATTCTTTGGCCTGAATGGTAGTGTATAAAGCACGGATGACATGCTTGAACTATAACAAATACAAATCAAAAAGCTGATTTACTGACTCGATACAGAATATGAACCGTTGTCTTCTTTCTAGTAGTTGCTCATAACAACCACATGCAGAATAAGTATGAATGAAACAGGCTGCACGTAGAGTGAACATTTCCCAGGTATTCTCTGCTAGTTCTGCCCTCCATACCTTGGCTTTATTTGTAACCTTAGTTGAGAATTCCAGCAGTGCTGTTTTTCAATCTGTAAATAAAAAAAATGACCTTTAAATGCATGAAGCAGGTGGTGTAAAATCTGGGTATGAAATACTTCAGAAATTGAAATTTTACTGCAGATAGGTCAGGTAGGGTGATATTTAATGTTGTCTTTTATCCGCAATACAGCTTAGTCTTGAAGATGCATATTTTCTGAAATACTAATGGTTTACTTTATTTATTCATACCTTGCAAGTTTGGCTCCCTGTGATTAAGCTGAGTGTTTCCTAGGGGATTTGTAAGGCATTTTCTAACTCTTCGTCAAACATTTTCTATTCGCTTTTGGCTATAGATAGCCAATAAATCATAGAGGAACTATGACCAAGTGTGTCTGGCACAGGATTCTTTAGTGTGTACTAAAAATTGTTTTCAAAAACTTCTAAAGGAAGAGAAAGATGGCAGTCTGCACAAAGCAAAGCATTCATTTGAAAGTATGTCTATACTCCTGAGCCAAACTGAGGGTTTTGTGTTCTTATCCTCCCTCACATGTAATTTGTTTTGGAAGCAGTAATTAGTTTAATAGGTTTTTATTTTCTCGAGATTGGCAGTATCATCCATATTTTGTCTTTGTACCAGGCAACGTGGTAATAAGCATTGTGATGTTATTATTGATGTAAAATTACTATCTGTAGACTTCAGAATCTCTTTTTTTTTAATGGAAAAAGCAAAAGGAAATATCACCAATAACAATCATTGGGGTTTGTGATTAAAGAGTACTCAGGGACACTATAAGTATGGTTTTTTGCTTTGATGTTGACCCTTTAGAGGCAATCATGAGTTATGTGGAACTGACATGTAGAAATATCCTTGGTCAGGGTATTTTTACTGGTTTTATACTGAAAACTTTTAAGCAATGTTTGGAAATTCACAAACTACATGTATGTATATTTTATCTTTTAGGGCATACAGGACGATTATTAAAATCTCTGTGTTTCACCAGTCTATCATTTCTGCTGCTGCACATCATCTTTCAGATTACAATAAACAGTCTTGAAGCTGGAAGAACTATTGAACCTGGTTTTAACTGTGAGTAAAACCTTTTAGTTTTTATTAGCATTTTAAGTGTCCAAATGCTTCAGTGGTTTGAAAGGTGAAGCGCTGATGAGAAGGCACTTACTATTGTGCTCCTGTGGGTTTGCAGCCTGCTTCTGTTTCCAAGGTTGCCTCAGGAATTACTGTTAGTAGGGCAAGAAGACTAGATGGGTTTAAGAAATTAGAGAAGTGTATTAACTATTTTATTCCCACAAGAGATGCATTTTCTTTGGGTTCAGTACTGACCATTCTATGTCTTCATCTTTTAGGCTTTCTCAAAATTCCCTCAGAATCTGAGGTGGCTTGTGTTATTAGATCATAATTCAATGTATTTAGAATAAAATGAGATATAGTAACAAAAATCCCTCTACTCATCTATTATGCCTCTGTTAAGTTGTTTGTTTAATTTAACTTTAAATCTTGACCCCAAGATTTATGTTTCTAAACGGTATTTGTCTCTTTCTTGCCTGTGTTGTATGGGAAGAAGGATTTTCAATTTTTATTTATATGTAAGCTACTTAAAAATATATTGCATGACATTTTGTATTTTCCTCTCTCAGGAAATGTTCTTCAATAATTCAGAAGCAAATTTTCTTTATTGTGCAGAAGTTAATTAAAATATCTATCCAGTGATTTGGATATGTAACCTCCAGGTAGAAACTATTTGTACTTGTCTTACAATGCTTACATTTAATGTTTAAACCTGTCAACTTACCTTTGATGAATGTCCATTTAATTTATCACAGAGTATGCTGCTGCCACTTGAGTAAACAGCTGTACTACAATTCAACACAAGAAACCTTATGTGAAGTAAAGCATTTAACTTACAGTAACAAAATCCTAAGGAAACTTGGAGTGAGCATTACCATTTCACCTTTACCTCAAGCCATTTCTTAAAGTAAAAGGCATAATTGTGTTTATGAAATATCAGTTTTAACTGGAATGTCTTGAACTTTGTTGGTTCAGATGAGACCTTCAGAGTGTAAAATCATATTTTCTTTTTTTCAAAAATGGATATTATTGAGTGAACTGCATTAGTTGCTTTTCTAGATCTGTTTAACATTCTTATGACTAAAAATACATTATTTTTACTTAGGTTAGAGTAATTGTGTCAGCTAAACACTGTTTGTATGAGTAGAGAGTTCTAAACTGTTTAAGACAGAGATGCAGCCACTGGCTTTTCCTTCCTCCTATGGTGGGAACTGGGATCTACAGTGGGAACTGATTAAAAGAATTACTTCACCTTGAAGAGTCCACTCCTGAAGAAACAGAGAGAATGCACCATTTTTGTCTGCTTATTAGCAGCTGCTGCATGCAACAGCTTCTATTCTAGCTGCCACTAATGATTTCCTTACCTGGGGCCTTGCAGGACAACGGGTATAGCTGTAGCAGTCCATTAAATGTGCCTCAGATTGCTCTCTGACACCAAAGCCAGTTGGCATAAGATGCCTCAGTCTGGAGAAGAAGAAGATGAGGGGAGAGCTTCTCATTCTCTACAACTACCTGAAAGGAGATTGTGGTGAGGTGGGTGTTGGTCTCTTCTCCCAAGTAACAAGCGATAGAACCAGAGGAAATAGCCTCAAGTTGCGCCAGGGGAGGTTTAGATTGGATATCAGGAAAAATTTCTTTACGGAGAGAGCGGTCAAGCATTGGAACAGGCTGTCCAGGGAGGTGGTGGAGTCACCATCACTGGAAGTGTTCAAAAAATGTGTAGATGTGGCCCTTCAGGACATGGTTTAGGGGACATGGTGGTATTGGGTTGACGGTTGGACTTGATGATCTTAGAGGTCTTTTCCAACCATAATGGTTCTGTGATTCTGTGACCCACATCCTCACCATTAAGCGCTCTCTGCCTCCTGGGTACAGAGGTTGAGTTGAATTTGCCTGTTGGGAAAGGTATTTGTCCTATAGGAACTCCCAAATTGTGCCTGAGTTGTTTGGGAGAGAAGTTGGCTGACCAAAGTTGTTCCAAGGTTGTTTTGGCTGTTTAGCAGTATGAAAAATTCAGCTGTTGAAATTCAGTGCCTGAATATTTTTGTGGAATGAACTGGTACCGTTTAGTTTACTGCTGTGGCTATAGTCGGTGAGCTTCAGGTGAAGCTAATGAAGAAGGGAACGTGATACTAGCATTATGGATGCTGGATGCCCAGGGTACTGAAGGAGAAGTTAAAGAAGATGTAAGGACCATTGTGAATGAAGGGGACAGAAAAGGCTAAAGTCTTTGCTAGCTCAGGCAATAAGATCAATTATCATTAAATGGCACCAGAGCGTACATGGTACTGTGTAGGTGAGGAGAAGACAGGACTCCCGCTCCAGAAAGTGCTTTGGTAGTACTTCTGCTTCTAATTATTTGGTGACACAGCCCCACTGTATTTCCTCTTCCCTAGCTATATGAATAATGCTTTGCAAAATTGACTACAGCAGTGTGCTAAGCCATAGCTGGAGAAATGACAACACTGTGCCCATAGCGTCTGCACAATGTTATGAGCTCTGCATTTTGGAGCTAGCTGTTAATGTTTATTCAACTCTTTTCACTCAATGAGAAGTACAGAAGTGTAGACTGGAATACTAGAGTTTTCTGTTTCCCTATCCAGACACGGATCAACTATGAATAAAACATCTTTTTACAGCTGTTTGTCTTGATCTTAAGCCCTATGTGCCCCACTGGGAATATTCTACAGTCTCTTCTTATGCTTATCATTAGGAAGTTTTTCTCCCATTAGTCAAAATATCCTGTCTTCCTCTTTCAGCCTGATGTGGAAATGTAGAAAAACTTTCTGTTAGTCTTTGTGGTTACCTGTTATGTATTTGAAGACTGCAGTCATGCTTGTCGTATATACTCTTGTCTCTCATTCTCTCTTTATACAACTTCAGTCCCTCCAGACTTTCTCTATGGGTTGTTTCCTAGGAAGGAGATTAGTCTTAATCATTGTTGAGGATAAGACCTTGTTGGTCTAGTTCTGCTTTCTCCGAGTGGTCCACATATTTCTTGAAGTTCAGTGCCCAAAGCTAGGCAGTATTTCAACTGAGAATTTACTAGCACGTACTGAAGTATAACAATTACCCAACTGTCTGCAAGTGACACTCCCTGCTTTTGTATTACTATATGGTACTTTTTGCAATGGTAGCGTTGTCTCACACTTCATTTGTGATTCATTGTAATCCACAAATCCTTTTCTGCAGAACAGACTATTTTTTCTAATCCCATATTTATGTAGGTGAATAATCCTACATTATAATGGAAATTTAAGTTTCCTCATTTTTTTTTCCAAAATGGTTTCTTTTATCATCAAGACTGTTCTGAATTCTATCTCACAATTTGCTTGTGGTCCCTTTTATAGGGGCCATCTGCAAATACTGCCTTTAAGGGGTTTCCGATATACTAAAATGTTTGATTTTTCCTTTACATGTAATCTTCATTTTGGTTTTGCTGGAATTGTAATATCTCCCTGAGTTTAAGTAAATTAAACCATATATTGCCCTCGTGAATAAGGTGAGAACAAGTAGTGTAAGTGTGCACTTTTGGTACACTATTTTCTAGGCTGAGTAAACAGACAATTCAAGGACGAAGGAAAAAAAGTGTAATAGCAGAAAGGAGACTCCCCCCCCCAATTATTTTAGTTTATGTTTAATTGCTTAATGAAGTATGTGAAATTTTCATGTGGTCCTAGAGTGATTGTTCCCTCTGTTGCTTTCATCCTGCAGGGAAATTAAAGCCGATTCTATGACTCCATAACTTTTACCTCAAAAATGGATGAATAAATGTTTCAACTTAATTCTGTATTTTTTTGAATTTGTTGCCTTTGTGTAGTTAATAATCTAACTCCTGACAGTTTCAGAAATGGGTGACAGGGGAGTATACCTTTGTCTTCAAGTTCTGTAGGTTAGTTTGACTGAGTATGTTCAAATGCCAACTTCGGAGTCAAAAGATCATTTTCTGGTTTTAGTTTTTCTTTTCACACTGCTGTATTAAAGCCTTTGAAAATATTTTTATTGTGATAATAGAAACACTTGAAAAATGTTGAAATAAGAGGCGTGATACAGGCTATCACCTCTTAAACTTCATACAGTTTTAGTTTCATTTTGGAAATGAAGAACAACCATCCCTTTATCTTTTACATCTAGAAGCAGTTTAATTTGGGCTGTCTGCAAGAGCAAAGCAGACACGTAGCATTTCAGGCTCATTTTAAAATATTCTGCTCATAGCCTGGACTTATGTTATTCAAAATCAGCTGACAGATAGTCTTTAGGATAAGGAAGTCCTGGAATGTTTACCTTCTTCAGTTTGTTATTTTTTTTCATCCCGTTCCTCTTTTAAAGCTCATATACCTTTTCTTTCAGGATGGCTATAAAATGCTACAACATTCTTTAAATTATATCGGAGACATATGTTGCTGGGTTGATAGAGGTGCTTAAAAATGTTTAGCCAACAGAGGATTCTTGTTCCTTCAGAGCTTTGTGAGTATTGCCCAGCACTAATAAAATTTTTTTGTTAGAACTCCTTATTTAGCTTAGTGAAAGATTACTGGTTAGCCACAGCTGCATTGTATGGAACTAACATTGAATACCTCCCAGATAGTTTCTTTTTTAAATCAGAGTCCATACAAGAAAGGAGAAGTACAGAAAGGGTGGGCTGGGTTAATCTTAAGCCATCAAGAGCTAGGTAATCGGTCTTGTTTTACTGATGATATCTCCACATAAGACAAAATCAGATTTTGAGATGTAGTAGTGTTCATGCAGTAATACAATTTCATTATTAAATTTGTACTTCTGATGGAATAAAATTCTGATTATTAGATTAGGTACCATCTTTTGAGTATACAACCTGTGAGACAGACAATTGAAAATTAGATCACAGGGTAATATAGAGTCTCATTCTTCAGTATATGTGCTATAGTTCTTTCCTAGGACTAATTTGAAACTATTTAATCAGGAATGTTTTCAATGATGTTTATTTAAACTTTACTTCCAATATATTAGTGCAATTATTCCTCGTCATACTACTCCTCTGCAAGTGCATCCTCTTCTTGTGTTTAGTCAGTCTGTAAAAATACTCCAATTTCTTTTTCTCTTACTTACAGTGATATACATCCATTTTTTATTTTGTGCTGCCTCTACCATCTCTTGGTCTTGAATTCTGCAAATGGATCTACTGAAATGCTTATTCTTTCAGAACAGTATTTTAGTCCGTGAGAAATGCAACTAAGAATGGTTCAACTGTTCACTAATTAAGTTTATATTCAATGTTTGTTAGAATACCAAAAGGGGCATTTCAGGTATTTCTGGATATTTTTCTGATACATCAAATAACAGAAGTAATGGAGGTGAAAGAGATACCTTGAAAATCTTCTAAAGACTTTCTATGAATCTCTGCATGTGTTTACTATGTATGGTTTGGGTGCTTTATTTTTGTTATGTGAAGAAGAAAGTGAGAATAGGCTGAAAGCACCAAGTTGCCTAGATAGCTTCTCTGTTAGATCATGGGAACTAAATTCAGATACTTCTCTGTCCCCAGTAGGCCGAGTGAATGTCAAACAAATGCATGCCACCATTGTGGAATCATAATAACTTTCTGCTTTAGATAAATTTTGAAATGATTTCTTGGCTGAAAGACCATCCTGTGTTTGCATTACTACTAGCATGTCTGTGAGGTTTTGGGTTATATTAGGAAGCAGCAATACCCAGTACAAATAAATTAGGTTTCACCATTTATTGAAAGCTCAGACTCAGGACTGTCGCTGACCTTTCGTAGGAATGAGTAATTATTTTTTCCTATATACCTGGTGAGATGTCATGTCTTTTATACCCTCCTGAGTATGCTTTTAAGGTTGTGCTGGTTTTGAGAATTACTGCATCTGTAAAGGCTGTTGTATTTCTAATTGGATTTATTAATCCATTGGAAATAAAGATGCTCTTTTTACTTACAAAGGGGAAAAAGATTAAGAGATTTCATACAGAGTTTCCTATTTCCATTTCAAAGGTAGGTGGCAGATGCATGCAGGTCTTTCAAATGCCATGACTTACTGGCCCAACTCCTGCCTGGAGTCTGAGCATCTCTCAGGGGCTCTTGTCAGCTGTTTGGACACATCATGTAATGAGAGGCTGCCTTGAAAACAAATATTTTGAAAATATTGAAAATTTGAAATACTATTTCTTGAAACAAATAGTCTGATAATATCCTAACCATGAATTATCTTGGTAATTTTCACAATTTTAATTTCAAAAATGTTACTTCATATGAAATTAAATTAATCCAAACAGCACCAGGAAAGCTAGGAAGTTTATGTAAGAAGCTTCTACTTCTGAGCA
The DNA here is from genome assembly GCF_000687285.1 of Phaethon lepturus. NCBI lineage: Eukaryota > Metazoa > Chordata > Aves > Phaethontiformes > Phaethontidae > Phaethon > Phaethon lepturus. Next base: position 5,682 of record NW_010549404.1, on the reverse strand, counting down.
GAAGTCATAGCGAGGCAAACATTTCGTTTAAGTACTGAAAAAGTCACTATGTCCTCTGGAATGGTTTTGCTTACCAAAATCGAAGGTAACAGTTACCCATGTTAAACAGTGCTCAAGTACCTGCATCCCAGGCAAACCAGCTCATTCTTCCCTAACAAACACATCCATTTTTTCACGGACCAGGCAGATGCTCAAGGCACCTTCCAAGCAACTGGTTCAGCTGCAGAGTTGTGAGATCTTCAGTCACCTCCATCGTGTGTGTAACATACTCTTCCTTTTTTGTTTATCTTCAACTTTCAAGGGTATACCTCAAACTTGTGCCCTTCTTTTGACCTCATACCTGCATTTTCTCACATTTCTTTATTCTGAGATGTGTAGAGATTGAAGTGTTTAGTCTCTTCAGCAATTGCCTTGAGCAGTTGTAGTTGAAACTAAAATGGATGTCATCTGTAAGCTTATCTCAGTTTGAAAATGTATGTTTAAAAGCAAACCTTTATTCCATTAAGAATGGGCATTATCTTGCAGAACATCTGCATTTTAATCATACTTTCATGTGTCATCTCAAAGATCACAATCTTGGCCAAAGTCTGAAAAAAAAAAAAAAAGGCACCTTTAAATGTTTCAGAAAGAGTTCTTTCTGTTATCACAGAAGTTGTCAGATTGTGCTCGTGTTGTGTCTGTAAGAGTGGCAAAAGGAGAAGGTTCAGAAATGAACTTGTATTTCAAGAACAACTGTGGGATATCCAGTATAGCAAAGTTTTTGTAGGATGAAACAACCAGCTGTAGAACTGCAGAAGAGTCAGAATAACCTTTCATTGAGGGGATATATGTGCTGAACTCAACATTGTCTATGATACTTACTACAGCAAATACAGTACAAATTTACAGTGTTAGACATATAACTAGACCAGTTCCAGAGTGGGGAGTGGTGGTTCAGTGGGGAAAAAAAAATTATATGCCAATATTTTAATAGAAGAGATTGTACAGATTATGCATGCCCTCTGGCACACATGTAAGCCTGACAATAATAAATTCCATAATATAAAAGCCTAATTTTAATGGAATTCAGATACCTACATATTTTTGAAGTTCTGAGCTGCTGTCTTTACTAATTATTAAATCACTACGGACAGCTATTTACCTGGAAAGACTTTTTTTTCAGTTTTTATGAGAGGTCAGTTACTACATGTGTTTTGGCTTTGTGGTATGTCCTCACCAAGCTATGTGAAGCTTTGTTGCTTGTATTATTACCACAATACTAAAGGCTGAGCATATGAGAAGCTGAAAGTGTTTTCAGAATGCAGGTTAACATAACTTTATAAAAATGAAAGGGAACAGTGAAAGCTACTGTTCTTTATTCAAAGTCAATATATGGATTTTGTCCTTCTTATCCCAAGCAGGAAGACAGTCTCTTTGTGGGATTTCCATCTGCCCAGTGCCATGTGGACTGGAAAAAAACTCTGCCTTGACTTAGCTTGTAAACTCCTCCGAGAAGGGGCTTTTCCTGTTCTGTGGTTTGTACGGTATGACCTGCAGCAGGTATGGCTGTATGGCTTGGGCCTTACGGAGGTACCACAGCTTAAAGAATAGGATTTCTTCAGAGCTTCCCTTTTATCAGTGACTATCCCTGCAGAATAGTGAGTTTAAAAGCAATGAATAACCAGTTGTCCAAATCTCTACTGAGAGTGAGAAAATTTTGCAGGGGTTAGCACAAGTAATGCAAGCGCCGGTTGCAGTAGAGTGTTCGTAGCTGGAGCTCCTGTCATACTACTTCGCATGACAAGTACCTCTGAAAACTTAACAAATGACAGAAAGGGAGGAGACATGACGTTAATGAAAAAAAAAAAAAAGTTAATCTAACTCCTGTCATTCCCTGGTTTCATAGTCTGCTGTTTCTTGCATAGGTGATATGCAGTGTCTGAGTCATGACATGCGTAAAGAGGAAATTGTGGAGTCAAGGAGAACCGGTGGCTGTATAGTATTACCATTGACCGTTTGTGACTGTCACTTCAGTGTTTCCAAGAGTCAAGAATGTATAGCCTGTGGAACACATCCTGCGATAAACTTCTAATCAGTCAAAGGTGTTAGCATGCTCTTTTTTTTTGTCTCATCGGAAGCTTGCAACAAGAGTTTATTCTGTGCATGAAAGTTATTTTTCCTTTAATTCAGTACACACTGAATGTCAACATTGCTTCGACACTTTTAGTGCAACTTTATGCAGCCAGGAAATTTATGACTGGGGAAACAGAAGCTTCTGTAATTGCTTCTTAGGCATGTATGATAAGTGCTCCTTAATTTTCCGCTGGGTGTTACTGCCTAGCAGTTCGGAAAGTTGCTGTTCACTGTACTTATGCAGTCGTTATTTCTGGAGTCACGTGCTGCCATGTGAAAATTGGGCAATATTCTAAATATTAATTTCCAGCTGTGACATACATTCTGTATAGTGTATATAATTATGCTGTAACGATGTTAGTATACCCACTTCTGTTCCACCACTTAAGAGAACCTGACGTAGGAGATGATCCTTCTCTCTGCCACTCACAGTTCCTGTTTTTGACAGTCAGATTTGCATTGGAGAGAAGAGCTGGGAAACTGCTGGGTGGCCCATGAGGCGTACAGATTGTTTCTGAAGCTGGTGGGCTTTGGAAAGTATTCTCATGTTGCACCTGAAGAAGCACCCAAGCGCGCCTGCTGACGCTGTGATGCAGACTTGGGCAATTTCTTTTCTGTGTCCCAGTTGTAGCTAGGATGAGTGTACACCTGACTGCAGGGTAGCAGAAAAGAAGGGTGGCCATCACTGTCACCTTGTTTTAGGGCTGTTGGTAGGAGAGATAGAGTAGCTCTTGTCTGTCTCACTCTGCCCTCTTAAAGGAAGGAGCAGAAGTAGCAGACACAAGCAAGAGGTAAAGGCCAGCTGTGAGGGAGGCACTTCATAAAACTTGAATAGCAGAGAGGACAGCAGAACGTAGGTGTGAAGGAAATGAAGGCAGAAGAGAGTAACTGTTTTGTTGATTTATACTCTTGGTCAGTGCTCTTTGTAAATTAACAAGCAGATATGCAAAGAGTAGCCTTCTATACTTCTGTAAGTAGCCACTCCCTCACTTGTCACCTAGTTATATGCTATAAAAATCTGACCAGACAACTGCTTTTAGGTCCCAAGTTCCTAGAGATCCTGTTTTCCATGTGAAAAGTTTTTGAAGACCAACAAAGTCAGAAACAGGCTGCTCACACGAACAGCTAACAGTGAGAAAACTTGTCGACAGGGTTAGACCTTCACGCTGACACCAGCCCTGCTGTTACAGTGGTTGGCTTGGCTCATCGGTAGTGTTTTGCTGTAGCAGTATGGGCTTTGCAAGGACCAACAGCACAGTGCTTTAGTGGTGGTTCAGTGGGGAACTGGGTTGGTGTAGAGCACCATGTTGAAATGTTCCCTTGTTGATCATTCAAATTACTGTAACATAAATATTTTACTGGAGAGTCTTACTGTAGAATTGCAGTATCAAGAATAGGAAGCTATATATTTGTGTGTTGGACACTGTTTAGACAAATGCTTTCCACTGAGAATAAATATTTCACTTTATTTCTAAGGATTTTTCTCTTCTGTTTGACTGTTTACATCTTTATGTATTGCTCTTCATCTCATAATAATTCTGAGTATTTATAGAAAACCTGATTTGTTACTGTGATACTTGTGAGCTTTTGCATCTGCTTGTGCCCACACTGTAAGTTTGAAGTGGTTTTGGTCCCTTGGTCCAAGCCCTTGGGCTTGAGCCTGCTGTGCCTCTTCATGCTTTACATCAGCAGCATGACCTGGGTCTCAGCAGGGAAGCAAACAGTAAATTTGCGTTGAGATGATGACATCTGCTCACCAGACTCATTCTACCACTAGCAGGGCATCCTAGCTGCAAGCACAGGCAAGGTGTGCCTGGGAGTGGCAGCTACGAGGGGCCATCACTGGTGGTGCAGCACCCCCAGCGGGTGGGCTCCCCTGGGCAGCATGGGCTGGAGCACAAAAGGACAAAAGCCAGGTCTTGACTCAAGGTTAACCTTGAGTTGAAAGGATTGAGCTTACAGAGCTGTTTCATGGAATCTGTGACGTAAAGCAAATCATCCTGTAAAACAAAGCAAAAGGCATCACTTCCATAAATATGGCTTGGAGCCATCTGGAAAAAAATGTTTTCTTCATGGACTTGGACTTGAAATGCCCTGGTGGGCTGTTCTACGTCAGTGCGTTAGCACATAGTTGTAGAATCATAGAATGGAATCATAGAATAGTTTGGGTTGGAAGGGACCTTCAAAGGTCATCTAGTCCTAAATCTTGGTTAAATACAATGTGAACTCACAAGCTTTGAGTTTACTTCAAATGGAAAATCTGTCTTAAAATTATCTTCAATTTCTGCCAGATATACAAGTCCGAATCAGTAACGATTCAGGATGCCAGAAGGCAGTGTACCTTACACCTTTTGCATAAACAATGTGTTGCACATCTGTCATGCGTATGTTTAACATAGAGCAAAATAAATAAGAAAAATTCCTTAACACTCACAAAAGATGAAAAAATACCCTTCACATCTTTGGAAGGAGAACTCATGAGTTTAGAAGGGTAGACTTGATTTCCAAAGTCTTAAACATCCCTCTTCTGTTTCATTACAACTCTATCATTTTCCTAATACCTAGATCTGGAGCATTGCACCATTTCCATCCATATGTACTGTGTTTACTGCTGAATTTTATCATAGCACATACCTTTAGGGATTTGTTTTAAGGAATCAATAAACTGAATTTTGGAGATGTTATAGTCGTCATCTAGACTAAAACCAGCAAGATATTCAACAGCATCAGTGAAAATTGTAGTAAATGAGAAATATTTAATGACAAAACTGTAAAACTATTTTATGTGTCTGGAGTAGAACATGCTTTTTCTCAAAGTCCAGTGACTAGAGGATGAACTTGTTTTCCAGATATCATCTGAAAGTGCCTATCTTAAAACTTAAAACACTTATAAAACTGTTTTCACAGTGAAGTAGTGTCAAACACTGAAAAGCACTCCAGCCAGTGGCTGATAAGAGTTTTCTCAAGGTTTTCGGTGCATGGAAGAGTATATAGACTATAGTTCCCGAAGGGAATCAGGAGTAATGTAATTCAGAGTACATTAATTAGTAAAAGCTCCTGCTAGTATATTTATGTTATGTATATAGTCATACATTTCAGGAGAAGTCAGCCAGGCCCCAATACAAAGGACACAGTGATAAGAGCTGATAACATTTCATGCATTTTTGGTTCATGCATCATCTTGCCTACAAAGTCATTATGGTCAAGAAATGTCATACAGCAAATTCTCTTTAAGGGTCTTTTTGGCACACACGTTTCGAATGTTGAAATGCAAAAGGATGATTTTTAACTCATGCTTTAGAACCAGCAGAGTTCGGCCTGGTCATGGATTGTGTCCGTGCGGTTTGTTGGCAATGCCACAGATGGCTACGTAGCAGGTTCCATGAAATTCCTGATTTTTCTAGACCCCACAGGTCTGTCTGTGAATAATGTAATATTTCATGAGGGAACCCATGTTCTTACCAGCACCGTAGAAATGTCAAAGGACTCAAATTACACCCAGAACAGGCTCCTTTGTAGAGTCTAGCAACTTACCATCATTCTTAGAAATATAGTCCTCAGTTTAGGTGC
>NW_010549403.1:2826-3166 GCF_000687285.1 Phaethon lepturus | reverse complement strand
AGCCACAGCCACAGCGAAGCTCCCTCTCGGTTCAGAAGTGACCAGGGGCACCTCCAGGTGTTCTCAGCCCCCGCGCCAGGGATGGGGAAGCCCTTTCGGGAAGCTTTGCAGAGCAGGGGTCGGGCAGACCCTGCAGCCAGCCTCAGCCAGGCCACGGCTGTGACCACCAGCTCGCATTTCCCAGACACAGACCCTGCCCCGGCGCTTAATCCTGCCCCCAGACCCACCCTCCGAGGGCTGCGCGGCACTTACCAACGATCACCACTCCCACGAAGAGGCTGAGGAGAACCCGGACTGTCCAGTACAGCCTCTGTGGGGAGACAGATGGGACATCAGTCGG
>NW_010549403.1:2440-2767 GCF_000687285.1 Phaethon lepturus | reverse complement strand
TGTCCCAGCATCCAAAACGTGGGGAGCAGATGCTCATCCCCAGGGAGAGGGGTCACGCACCACCCGTCCACGGATGCCCGGGATGATGAGCAGGAAGCTGCAAGCAAACGTGAGGAAGACCACGATCACTATGATGGTGCTGACATCGAACACAGCGGCCTTCCTCTTCTGCAGGTAGAAGGGGTAGACGCCATCAAAGAGAGTCATCCCGCACCTCCGGCAGCCTGCGGGAGAGAGGCAATCGCAGCGGGGACCCTGCGCTGCCCGGCCGGGCCGCCCCGAGCCCGTGGCCACCGGCCCAGCTCCGCTCTGGAATAACCACCCCAA
>NW_010549403.1:0-2308 GCF_000687285.1 Phaethon lepturus | reverse complement strand
CCACCAGCCCGGAGGGTTTGTGGCAGCCCAGGGAACCGCAAACCCAGCTGCCCTCCTGCTGCAGCTTGAGGAGCAGCCCAAGCCCAGAAACCCGTTGAGCAGCTCCTCCCCAGACAGAGTCGGGTCTTTCCCTCCAGCAGATGCAGCCAGGGCTTTCCGCTTTGTGGTGCACCCTCAGAGGACGTCCACGAGCTGGCGACCACCGGCTGATGCAGCCTTCCTCCAAAATGACAAGGAACCACTGAGAACATCGATTTCACAGCAGCAAAATTATCCCCAGCCGGGGGCCAGGCGGAACAAAGCCCACCACCTCCATTTCCACCCTCTCTCCTCGAAGAGGCTTTTCCCCAGGAGCTGCAAAGTACAATTTGGGGAGGGAGGACTGTTCCTGCGCTTGGTCCAGAGGGGCCAGAAGCAACCCCTGGAGTTGGGATGTGGCTCCAAGGAGCACACGAACATCAGGAGCGCATCTCAAGGCTAAAGGAAACTGAGTTGCATGAGATGACAAAGTGTGTAATTCCCATAGATGGCTTTGAACTCCCACCAACCCTTTAATTCTAGCAATTACAGAGCTTCCCCCGTTCCTGGGTTAGACCTTTTCTACCAAAACTGATTACATGCTTAGTCTTTTTATTTTGCTTATTTAATAGTATCTCTGCATGTATCTCAGACCCCGGGAAGTCTTCTAAAGTCAGGGAATGCCAGAGCTAATATGACTCATGACCAAATACAATTTCATTCTGTCCCTGCACAGAGGAATTGATTTTATTCTCATTTTGTGAAAACAGTGTTAATAGTATTTTTAGGTAAGATCCAACCCAGAGCAACTGAGCCGCAAAAAAGTGGGTCCCAAATCCCTAGAAGTGGGTGGGGATTACAATAACAATCATAAAACAGTTTACCTGGGCAGCTGAAGCCACTTTTCAATGCATAAAGCAATATTTGGTTTCAGAATTATTCTCTGTCCAGTAACCCAGATCATTACAGCAAACAGTTTGTTAAACTGGCTTTTAACAACCGGCTCACAACTGATCTAGACCTGACCTTACCTTGACTTTTTGCTGCAGACTAAAAGAGCTGTCAATCACGTGTACTTTCAAATCTTCTTTTGGGCTATTTCCCTGGAAAGCCAAGCCCAGAGAAGGGCAGCCTTCAAGCACCATTCCTTCTATCATTACCTGGCAAGCAGGAGCTGTAATTAATCCCCAAAGCTACGATGTAAGACTGAAGTCCAGCTGTGGGGTCCCCAGCGCAGCAAACGTGCCCACAAAACAGTCTGAGTGGCTGTAAGAGAAGAAATAAATGAACAGTTTAGCCTAGGGCAAGTTAAATCTTGATGGCTTGAATTTCGCTGGTTTCGTAATGTCTTTGCCCAAATTTCATAGGAGATGCAATGAGGGAAGGAATGATTTCCAAGCCTGTATTCACCGAAACGCAACTCTTCACAGCTTAAAACAGATCAACAATACATAACAATTGAAAACCCAGTACATAACAATTGAAAACCCAGAACACAACATGGAAAATGTTGCCTTTTTAAATCTAAATTTAACTTTCAAACAATATCAAGGGATGTTTGCATTTCCTCTACACTTTGCAACTTCTGGGAATAGTTTCATAGAGAATTTCCAGGGAAACAATTCTTTCTGTTGCTGTCTGCCCAATCTTTCTCGCTTGATTACCCTGCACAGAAGACCAGCTCCTTGGCATTTTTGCAGCTTTGAAGTGGAAAACTGGTGCCTGCAGCTCAGGGCAGGAGAAACTGAAGTTGTTGCACCTTGGAAAGCATCCTCCACGCAGAAGCATGGCTGTGGCCCTAGAGCCCCTGTGGTTTCCTCTGTCACAGCATATGGAGAGGGAGAAGACTAGAGACATCTTCAAGGAAGGGTCAGTAATTTAGCAGAAATGGACAATTTATCTTTTGTTTAAAATATTCTGGACTGGTGGGGGAGAAGGGCAAAGGAGGCAGAAAGCTTGCCCAAATTGCAGCAGTTTCTGCTTACAGAAACAGTGTTTTCCTGCCCTAGAATGCATCGAGCTGGAAGGGACCTTTAGGAAGAGTCCAGCCAAAACCTCCTCACAGCAGAGCCAACAGCAGTCCTAGATCGGGTTGCTCAGGGCTGCAGATTGGTATTTTCCGTTGAAACAAGAGAAATCCTGTCCCCTGGAAGCTAAATGATCAGACCCGCAATTCGGGGATGGGGGGGACTCCCTGCGTTTTCCTGCCCCTTACAGGGTTCCAATCGGGACAGGAAAAACCGCCGGGTTGACACAGGATGGGGATTTATCCTCTCTCCCCCACCCTCCC
>NW_010549402.1:0-894 GCF_000687285.1 Phaethon lepturus | reverse complement strand
TCTTTTCCAACCTTAAAAATTCTGTGATTCTCCTCTTTTCCAACCTTAACGATTCTGTGATTCTCCTGCAGGGATGGTCACCCTCTTCCCTTCCAGAGCGGCTGGGGTGCGCTTACACCTTCTCCAGACCTTACCCGAGGAGTCCCCCCTGTTAAAACACCGTCTCGATGCTGATAAGCATCGCCCCGGTTCTGGTGGGGTCTCTTGGGCCTTCGGGGAGGGGAGTTACACAGGGAATGAAGAACACCCCGTCCTTCTCCACCCCGAATACGAGCGGTTACGGCCGGCGTGGCTTCAGGGCCGACGTGACGGTGTCCCACATGAGTCGCTTCTGGGTACAGCCTGCGATATTTCTATAAAAATAGAGAAATAGGCACAGAAATAGATCTTTCTATAAAGCCGTAGAAATGCAGGTGGTAGGCCCCTCGGTTGGTGTTTTCTCCGCAGGGACCACGGAGTTTTGAGTGGGAGGATTTGCCACCCTCAACGAACGACTTACGGTCTGGGATTCCAATACATCCATGCTGAATATGCTCATAAAATGTAATACATCGCGTGGACCCCGTAGCTCCTGGGTGCGGGGAGCCGGTCTGACCGGCCTGTCCTACACCCTGTTCCTCCAGGACACCCCATGAACGGCTCCGTTTTGGGTCTCACTCCTCTTTCTTGGGGTCTTTTTGTGCCAGATCACTTGGGTTTAGCAGCAGGGCTCCGGTCTCCTACCAGAGTCGGTATTTGGACCAAATTTGGACCAAGTTTGTGTCGGGATCAGCCCCGCATCGGTGTTTGGAGCTGGAGTGCGGGACGGAGGCGGCTCAGCCCCGAGCGCAGGGGGGTCCGGCTCCCGGCGGGTCCCCAGACCCGCGTGCCGGGCTGGGGGCACGAGGGGGGCAG
>NW_010549401.1:0-12957 GCF_000687285.1 Phaethon lepturus | reverse complement strand
AAGTTTGTGGAGGACTGTCTCCCATGGGAGGTATGCTACACTGGAGCAGGGGAAGATGGGCTCGTCATCAAGGGGTGGACCTGACCATGGAGGCCATCACACAGGTCATTCATGAACATGAAACGTGCTGCAATCAAGCAAGCCACACAAGTAAGATGTCCCTGGAATAGAGGGTGGTGGCTGAGTTTTCAATATGGCAAGACCTGACAAATTGACTATATTGCACCGCTGCCACAAACACACCAAGGCAAGCGCTACATACTCACCATAGTGGAAGCAACTACCGATTGGCTAGAAACATACGCTGTAAACCATGCCACTGCCCACAACATCAACTTAGGCCTTGAAAGGCAATTTTTGTGGCAACATGGTATCCCAGAAAGAAACCAATCAGTCAATGGGACTCATTTCTGAAATAACCTCATAAACTCCCAGGCAAAGAAGCATGGCATTGAGTGTGTGTATCACATCCCCTGCCACCCACAACCCACTGGAAAGACTGAGAGGTGTAATGGACTCTTAAAGACTATGTTGAGAGTATTGGGCAATGGGGCATGGAAGCACTGGGAAACAAATTTAGCAGAAGACACTTGGCTGGTTAACACCAGAGGATCTGCTAACTGTCTTGGTCCTGCCCAAACAAAACCCCTACATACCGTGGGAAGAGATAAGGTCCCCATAATACACATAAGGAAGTGGCTGAGGCAGACAGTGTGGATTGCTTCTCCTATGGGAAAAGGAGACAAACTCATTCATGGGATTGCCTTTGCTCAAGGACCTGAGTGTACTTGGTGGGTAATGTGGAAGGATAGGGAGACCTTGTGCTGTTGGGCATATCTGTACAACAAATGTTAGGATGGGCCAATTCTGTCTGCTAGGGCCTTTAGCAAAAAAATTTGAACCTTGACCTGCCTGTCACCCTAAATCTCCAACAGAAACAAAATCCATAAATATTCATATTTAATGCTTCACATTCCCTTGTGTGTGTTGCCTTCTAGGCATAGGATTGGCATTATAAACCTTACATGGTCAGAGAGAGGTTCCAGAAACCATCACACCATAAAGCTATATGCTAAGGTTCAAGATCAAATGGTTTCTGTATGATGGATCAGTGTGTTTTCAACATCAGCCCTGAATATCTGCATCAGTGAGGTTATATGTCTTCAATTCACTTCATGCACTGAGGTTATTGAAAGCCATAACTTGATAAGGATAACCTGGCAGCTGCCTTGTTGATAAGGCCACAGTTTCTATCATCAGAAAGTTGGAGATACCTCACACAAATATTTTTGAATCTTTGAATTACACCTTGGACTAGGTCTTGGACCAAAGTCTTCACCAAGAAAACTTTACAAAATGTTTATAATAGTTTGTATACCTTAATATAAATTTGAGTAAGCATTTCATGTTCTCTGAACACCTTTTCTAGTTAAGCAAAACTCTGAAAAATTTTCACTGGACACGCTGATATTAAATGGCATTGCATAGCAACTTCTTACTTTTCGTTAATGAAAATCTTTTTGTAGGGTACACAGATTTTGCATTCATGAGATAATAGTTTAACAGTGATGCACACGTTAGGTGAATAATGAAAGACGTTGTCAAATGTATTTAAAAATACTGACAAATTAATCAAATAAATTATTCAATCAATGTTACGATACCTATCTGTATAGTTATTTCTATCACCAGAGGTATCTGGCAGCCTCTAGGGTAATCATATTTTTTATTGTTAAATTATTAATTATGTTTTCATGCCTGAAGCCTTATGGAATACTACATAGCATCTTTTATCTAAGGATCTCATCATGATTCACAAAGATTAAGCATCAAAACATCCCTATCAGGAAAGTAGGCTGTACAGTATAGTTGTACTGCACTGAATTGTGTACAACTTACACATAAACTCAGCACTCACTGAAATGAACTTGAATTTTTACTCCTTGTGCTTCAGGGACTTAAACCTCAAACTGGAAACCGGAATGGTGGAACTTCTAAGAAAAAAGGGGTGAGAGAGAAATTAAGTCTCAAAACCACCGAATCCAAATAATTTTCTGTTTACTCCACCACCAGTAATCTTTTCTGTGGGACCTGAGGAGTTCACCAAACACACTTCTTTTCTAATACTGTACCAAGTTGGAAAATCATTGAAGAAGGCCTTCTTCTGAGATAGTTTTGTGGTAGGTGTTTAAACATATGTACAGTGCCTTTGATCTAAGTTTCTAGATGGATGGGAAACCTGTACTATGTTTTAATACATGTTGCAGTTTTTGATGAGCATGTCAGTGGTATCAGAAACTTACAGTACCATTCATATGAGTTCTATGATTCTTCCTTATTCTCTATTAAAACTGGGACTGGATATATCCCAGAGTAGAGTTAAACCCACAAATTTTAGTTTACGGTAATGAGTCTTTCCTTCCCACTGTTTAGAGAGGGATGAAACCACTCATTTTCTCAAGCGCTCAGTAAACTTGTGGCAACTTTTGGGAACAGCTCATGTCACCTGCATATAGAATCTCTCCTTGTGATTGCAGTGAGACTTTCTGGTTTGAAAATAAGCAGATTCCCATTTTACTAAAGGCTTAAACTGAGGCAGGGATTTTAAATGACTTGTCTAAGCTAACAGGAGTCTGTAGCACAAACATTCCCCATAGTATATTTCAACTACCAGGTTGGTTTTGCTGTTTTCCTTTCTTTTTCTGTTTGAAAAATACAAATGAAAGCTCCACTAGCCTGCCAACACTGTCTGAGCCGACCTAGCGAAGCAGAATACCGGTTTTACACACATACATTCCAGGCTTACTAACATCTTGCCCTCAGCTTTTTCTCATGTGTGACAAGCACAGTCAAATATATAGAAACCAAGAAAAACAATACACATAAAGTCCTGCCACACGGAAAGAAGTTGTCTGAACACAATGGGAAAGTGGTGCATGCAGCACGCTGATCTTGAACACAGGGGTTTCGTTTCTGATCTGGACAGTCAAGTTGGGAATTGTATCTGTGATAATAATGGCATCAGGCAGAGTGAAGCTATTTTTAGAAGAACTGACTGCAGGCCAAAGGGTATCCTCCAAGGGGAAAAATAATCAGCTCTGCCTTCTTTACATTTAAGCCTACAGCACTGTCAGGGCCTGACAGTACCAGCCAGCATTTATTTAACATAAGTGAAGAGAAGTAAAAAATAAATACAGGAGAAAGATAAGTGTGCGTCAGATAGATAAACGTCCCTGATTCTAGAGTTAATCTTTGCATGGTCGAACCAAAGCCCAGCATACAAGACGTGGATGCAAAACTCATCTCCCTTGCACACCTTCAACATTAGCAAAACTCAGCTCCAAAGACAAATGTTTCTACAAACATTTCAGCTTAAATAGTATCAAATGGATGCAAAGAAGAGCCTGCTGCACAATTTTTAAACTGACAACATAGTCGCCCCCAAATCTTTTTCTTATTTTGAATATCACCAAAAGAAGTAGAAAGTAGAAAAAGGTAGAAGTCATCTTATACAACCTTTAATTGCCATGTCTGAGCTAACCAGTAATACTATTATTGTAGTCAAAAGAGAGAAATAGCCAAATAGGCATTCATAGGTTCACAGGACTGAAGGATAATTCAGGTTGCAAGGGACCTCAGAAGATCCTCCTGTCCAAAATCTTGCTCAGAGCATTCTGAAGATGCATATAGTCTTACTCTAAAGTAATGTCCAAAGGGGTGAGATACATTGCATCATGTAGCTGTTGATCCCCAGAGAGACAGGGAAACTGGCCAATGTGGATGTCTACATCATGGACATGTAGCAATGAAGCAAAAAGGATCACACCTCCAATGTCCGGTTACATGGTGTTTCTGCAGATGCAGAGGTCACATCAGGAAGCAGTAGGAATCCTGCAGAAATAACTCAGCTTGCCCAAAGGTAAAGGAATACAGTAGAGAACTACAGGACATTGTAGCAAAGGAATAAGTTGCTTCACATGAAATTTTCTGCAGTCACAGTTAGGTAAGTGCAAAATGACATAGGGAGTTCCCCCAGTTTTGAAATGCAGCATCCCTGACTTTCTATGAAAGCAAAGCAAGTCCAACAACTGTTAACATGAGTTCTAGTAAATACTTGCACTTTGGATTCTTATTCTTTAAAGGTTCATATGAAACATTTACAAAGGTCAACCTGGCTAGATTAAGGTTGCGATTTTTAAAAGCTAGTTGGGAATCCTGAACCCAGTTCCAATGGCAATCTAATGTGACAATAAAGCAATTTCTATTCATAAGTGGTCCATTCAGATGGCATGCTTAATATACAATTCTAATCTTTGTACCGCTAAGTTGCTTTATTGTCACAGCTTAGCATTTTGCATTGGTTAACTGCTACAAAGAAACAGAGTATTTTGAATAGACTACCTGAGACATAAAGAACTAATCTATATTTGCTTCCAAATTTTTTTCTACAACTACAAAATAATATTGACTGCAGACCCATAATTACTTTCCTCTGAACTTACTAGTCAAACACTGTTGATTTAAGATACAGATGATATTTTACAGGAATTGGTCTAGAAAGGGACATGGGGACAGAGTAGACTTTTGATGTTAAATATTGAAACTTGTTTCTTTTATTGCCTTTTAAATGGCTGCATTGCACTGACACAGGTCACAGAAGAAATTTTGTCATTTAAATAGTTAAAGGAAAATGAACAAACACACCCTCAAAACGTTGTGAAGGTTGCAAGCCAAAAGTGAGTTCCCAAACACTAACTGCAAGGAGAAGAAATAGTGGATCATTTCTTAACCAATTAATATCTACTTAGGATCTTATGCTCTGGTGTGCACATGTAACTCTAGTTAATGAAAGTTATATGCGTGCTATAGTGAAGGCTAGACTTTTTAAAAGGGGTTGTTCAAATTGCTTCCTACAGGTACAGGGCAAAGATTAATCATTTAATTTGGCTTCCTTTGCATTATAAAAAAGAAGATATTATCAATAATGCACAGTACTTAACTGCAAAAGCTGAAACTATAAGTATTATTTCCACTATGTTTTTGTCAAGTTTTCAATGCCACTTCATTTCCCAAATAAAAGAAAAAAGTGTCAGATTACTGTGATGAAATCTTGAGGTTACTTGCACAAGTATAAAGAGAGGTCAGAATCTGGAGATTAATTTGTCATTACATGCAGTTTCGATTCTTGTGTTGGTTAAGTAAACAGAAAAGGAGTGGAACAGAGGGTTTAAAGACTTCAGTGATACATAAGTAATAAGAAATTAGTTTGTTTTGCTGGATTTGAGTAGCTCTACTAGGCAGACATAGAGTTAAACAAACTGATACAGTGCTTATAATTGGATGCCAATGGCCTATTCACCACAACAGACACAAACACAAACCCAATAAAGCATTCTTCACTAGATTTTATTTCCATTCACATATGTAAATCTTATTTTCTGTACTAAGATGTAACCACTGAGTGGCAGGAATAGAGGACTCTGTTTTCTGTTGGTCTTTGTCTTACATGGTCATTTACATTTGGACTTGATGTTTGAAATGCCACCTAATCAAATCAATAGCTAATCAAGGCAGTAGCCATGTATTTCCACGTTCAATAGGCATAAATGATGAAAAAAAAAAGTAAGGAAGAAAAAAGAAAAAGGAGTTATTAATCATATTCTAATGTAAACATCTTCTTTTGGTCAGATGAATTGTACTTTGAAATGGTTAATGTTGAGAATAAAGAAAGTTTAAACAGGTAGTTTGGTAGTTCAGATAGGGACACATACTACCTTCAGTGAGGATATGGTTTAGTTGCCTAAAACCAGGCAGTTAGTGTCATTCGAAATACTCTGGGGTATCCAAAACATCTGTGCAGGCCCAGGTGGTGTAATGCAAGATGCATGGGAGAACCATACCTTTGTGGAAGGCTAGATG
The DNA here is from genome assembly GCF_000687285.1 of Phaethon lepturus. Lineage (NCBI taxonomy): Eukaryota > Metazoa > Chordata > Aves > Phaethontiformes > Phaethontidae > Phaethon > Phaethon lepturus. Next base: position 7,038 of record NW_010549401.1, on the reverse strand, counting down.
GATGTCAGATCCTAGGAAATCTGAAATGGCATCAGTTATCTATGTTTGAGTAACCATGTAGAACCCTCAAACACCTGCATCTTGGAATGTACATTTTCTTTACATAGGCATCTACACAACAGCTGTAAGTCTAAGGTCTTTTATAACAATCAGAGATCTTTGGTCTGGCTTGTTTACTCACACATGGGCACATAGTGATGTTTGAAATGCCTTAGATTATCCTGGTGTATCATCTCCAAGTGCTGCTCCAGAAGGACGTGAATCTTCCATGTGTCTTATGTTGTAGCTGCCAAGACGAAGCTAATGTTTTGGACTTCTTAGTTCGTATCGAATGGCATTAGGAGTCTGGGGTATCACAGTGAGTGGAATCTCTAGTCGATACCCCTAAGGATAACTTCGAAAACTAATAATCTCAGTCAACCTATATGCCTTCATTTATGTACCACCTGACAAAAAAAGCCCAAGGAAAACAAAAACAAACCAAAAAAGCATTTGCTGAGCGTATTGATTGGAAGTCGATTGACGATAATACATTTAAATACCCTACATAAACATATAGACACGTCAATGTACACACCTATGTTTATGTATCTTAGCTGTGCTCTTTAATCTCTCACTCAAATTAAATTAAGTGAATCCAGCACTGAATGCTGTTTGAGATGTCTTAGTTCCTTGTAAAGTTTTAGACTATCTCTCTCCTGGTACACATGCCATGCTCCTCTAAAGACCCACTAGAGTTCACTGGCTGCTTCTAGACTTTTGTGTTCTACTTTTGCCAGTTACTCACCCATTGCAGAAGTTTTGTCCGAACCATGATTACATTATCCGAGGACTCAAGTAACAGCCCTAAATCAAGAATAACACTGTCTTGGTAACATTAAGAATCATACAGCACTATAGAAATTACTCTTCCTTGCACACTTAACAAGGTCTATAGAATAGTGATAGCTTGAATGGACAGCGAGAGAAAAAATGGGGTTTTGGTTAGTTGGGTTCATTTTTTCCCCTGAGAGGCGTAAAGGTAATGTTAAATAATTTGTGGGATAGATTTCATAAGGATTTGATAGTAGGGTTTAGGAGGTCTTTAACTTCAGAATAAGGAGACAGGTAAACGGGGCACAGGCATGGGTCTGGTGTTATACTAGTGATGACACAGACTTATACAGCAGGAAGGACTATAGTTTGGCATGGCAGGGAGAGACATGAAAAGCTGAGGTGCACTCATAATACCTGAAGCACGCTTTCACGTTTGCTTCTATGTCTGCTGAAGTCATATGGCACTTACAGCTGTGAAAAAGTGGGAACAGAAGGAAACCATGCAGTTGCCTTCTCTCAGGACTTTCACCCATGGCCCGGTTTCTCTGGTCTCATTCTTCCAGTCATGCTTTGTGAGATCTTGTCCCCGCACTCTGTTTGAATAGTTGTCTTCTACATGATCGTCCTGGAGCTAAGTAAGACAGTGTGCTAAAACAGTCAAAGTTGTTAAGGTGATCTCAGAGACGACTGCTAGAGACAAGAGAGATTTTTGACAAGTGGTGCCTAAATGAAAGTGTTTTGCCAAGCATCAAGGTTTGAGATGATAATCCTTCTGTTATTCACAAAAAGACACATATTGGGTGGCCAAATCTTTAAGGACAAAATGCTGCCTATTTCACCTCCATGTAAACCCATATTTTTCATTAGGAAAAATAATTTTTTTCTTAACAAAAAACAAGAAGACTGAAAAAAGGAAAATGATAAGAAAAGCAGTCCTAAAAGCTACCATATCATCTAAGTGGTTTGTTTAAAGTCATTCGGTATTTAGATGCAAAGTATTTTTATTCCCATGATCCCATAAAACCTGCATCATATTTCTATGTCTTTACTGTGCACTTCGCTCTTAATGTAAAATTAACTCCAGCTAGACCGCTGAGCTTCTGACTAATGCTCTCAAGTCAGCTGCAGTTTTGCATTTCAGAATCTCTACCAGCTTTGCAAAACATTGTCTCCTGACGGAAGGCAACAGTTGGCATTTTTAAAACCTAGAAGCAAGTGTTTGAGTTTGATGAGGCTATAAACTTGCTGACTGATGTTCCATGCTCAGCAGGAGAATGGGTACAGGGAACAAAAGAGTCTCCAAGGAAAGGGTCTACTCAGTGTCCAGACCCAGTAAATCCTTTGCTGCTTCCTGAGGTTGCAAACAAGGCTGTTGATTACAGGCAGTTTTATCCCAGGGTATTTATCACTCATCCTGACAGTTTGAGATTATTTATCAGCAAGATCTGATGCCTTAAACGTTTTTGGCAAGTTCTCTTCTTGAAAACACTGCAAGAAACAGTAGAGGCAGACAGACAACACAGTATTCCATGAAGGGAAACGATTTTTTAATAAAGCTGATAGTTCTCTGTATAATATTCCATCAGTGATATTTCTGTAATGAAGCATTATTTGACAGATTCAAACTACTGCAGGATAACTTAGTGTGGCTCTGAAAGCAAGCTTTCAAGCCTCAGGAGGTCAAACTGACTACATCTTTTTAATGGGTAGGCATGGAGCAAGGCAATGACCTAATAGCTGTGAGAAATAAAGAAACATTCTGTCATTGCTGCCTTTCTGATTAACTCCCTGGCTTTCTCCTGTGATTACTGGAGATTTTCCAGTCAAGGAACACCTTCTGCCTGACACTGATACATGCTGGTTATGTGACATGAGAAAATGTAGGAAGTTGTCATCTGCTCTCTGAGTGGTAAAAGAGCGGGGAAGGTATTTTCTTCAAATCCATAACACTAGTGTTGCTATAAAGGACTAGATTTATGCTTGTGGCCAAGCAAGAGGAGGAAAAAAGGGAAAAAGAAATTTTGCTGTTGATTGCAGTGGTTTAAGAGTAGTTTAATATAAGAATTTGTAGCTTCATACAATTTCATACGTACTACAGAAAAATGAACACTTATTTTCCAGAATAACCTGAATGCCTTGAATAACACAAGTGACCAACCACCTCTGCTGCCATTTGCAATCTTATCCAGAACTCATATGTTGAAGAGAGTCAGTCCTGATGTAGCCTAGATGAGACATTTCTAATTCTTTTTTTACCCATTGCGGAAGAACAAAACACGAGAAATACTGCTCTGTGAACATGTTTTTTAAAACTGAAACGGGGTAGATTTGTTTTGGAAACTGCGACGTACTCGGAAAATTCCATTGACATTTGAATGTCCAGTCACATCCTATTGCTATTAAATGAATTTAGGTTTCTTTTAAGGTATCCAAACTGTGCTGACTAACCTGCCCTTCCAGAACTATTACCAAAGTTACTTATAGAGCAATTGTCATAGCAAGGAAGTGGCAGCAGTCTGGGGATAAGATTTCTTACCTCACTCATGTCCATATCAAACCATTTTATGGCAAAAATTGAGCCTGTCAGGATAACAGGAACAGCACAATTAGGGGTAATTAGCCCAGCAGGAGAATCATTGCCACAAAGGTGTCTGGGAAGTTGGCAATCTAAGAAAGGTCAAGATAGTCACTCAAAATGGATATATAATTTGCCCATTTAGATCACAAGCTCTTATGGGCTCACAGAAAGTCGAGTACAATGACCTCTTTTTGGGCCTTGGAGTGCTAGAATAAAAAAATGCAAAAGTCTTTAATAATATATATAATGATAAAGGTGATCCCAGTGAGGAATTTGAGTTAGGTGAGGAGGATATTTTCTTTCAGGGGCCATGAACTTAGTGTAGACATAATAGACTAAGTTTCAGGAGCTCATAATCACTTTAAAGGAACATTTGATTATAGAATACGAGATTTGGCCTTGTTTAAAAACAGCAGCAGTTACAGTCTTCATCCCCCGAGCACAATGTAAGTATATATTTGCATTTACTCCTGAACTGTTGTTTATTGGGTTAATTGGACAGTAAAAGACATTCCTTCCCTTGTGAAACATGCTGTTCTATATTTCAAGTTTGGCATCTTGACCTTGGGTGTTGAACTTTGCTTCGTTCCTGTCCCGTGAAACTGTATAGAAGCAGGATGAGCAAGTACAGTTTAACCCACTTGAAATAATCATCCACAAATTGTGGGAAGTGGGGCAGTTATTCAGAGAGATGAAGCCCACGTCAAAAATGTACATTTGATGCTAACAAGTATCGCAGGCAGCTCTATCACCTGTCAGGATTTCACTTGGCACTCCTCAAATTGGGCATCTTTCCGTTTGGTAGTCAATGGGATTACTCATGTGAGAACGATTCATTTGGAAGCAGTGACCTGGCCCAAGTCCTCTGGCACCACTTAACTCTCATGTAAGCCCTTGTACTCAACGGATTCAGCATGACTAATGGTTGCTGAAAGCTGCTGTCTCTTTCAAAACTCTACACCTGAAATGAAGACAAGCAGTTCTGTACTGGGCTAATAGAGATAACCTCGGGGAGTAGTTATGCACTCATTTCAAACACTTGAAAGAGGAACAAAAAACTATGAAGTTGCTATTGAAGTATAATTAAGATGGTGTTTTCAAGTGCAGTGTAACCTTAAACTGGAGGAGTAAGAGAGTTAAAATGGAACCACTTACAAAGCAGTAAAAGCTCCACTGCATGAGGCACGCTGTGTGCACAAAATTATAGGATTAGAAACCATTCAGCCAGTCCAGTATCTGTGTAGACAGAGATTGTCTTTAATGCTTTCCTATTGAAAGAGGAGAGAAATGAAAAAAAGAAGGTTGAGAAAGGAGAATATGCATAAGTGGACAGAGGGGTCATTTGGCTAGAGTAAACAGAAGTCCAGAGCATCTCCTTCTGAAGCCTTTCTTGGACTTATTCAAAGTTAGATAAAAAGACTGAAGCTTCCTCTGTGGCTCTAGCATACGCTGATTTTTTTCTCAGACCAGAGAAGTCTTGTGTTCTGCTTACAAGTGATTTATATTTTCAATCCTTTTGTTGCCATCAGAAAAGCTGGAAAAAAGTCTTTTCTGGTGAAAACTTCAAATCCAAAGCAGTGCCCTGTCTGCAGAAGCCTTGTGTGTTCTCGCTTTCATACCCTGAGCTCCACTGAGGAAAACCCGTCCTCAGTGAAGCTTCCAGGGTCATGTTTTAAATATCTGTAAAGTGCTGGAGGAGGAATACATTTGTGTGCACATATAAATCACAATAGAGATTGACTTTGGAAGTGGGTTTGTGAAGATGCTATATTTTTTGAGTCCAAACTTGAAAATCCCAGGTTATGTTTGGTGAATGACTGTTTAAGAAACATAAAGCTCTTCCCATAGCTCCAATTCATTATATCAAATAAAGTTGTCTATTACTCTCCATTAACTAATAAGGAAGCCTTGAATGACTAACTCTATTTTGAATAGCTTAATTCTGGACAAATATAGTTAGGTCAGATTAATTCTACTGGAAATAACACATGGCATGTTATGAATATATACATATTCAAATTTTAAAAAAAGTCTCATTTTATCGTTTTAAGATTTTAGGCATTGAAAATATAACAAAAATAATTTGTTTTTTTTTCACAAGTAACAAATACACATACCAAAGAGGACAGGGTTGGTTTTTTTTTAATGTGTGAGTAACAAAAGTTTTTTTTTGTTTTTTACAGAACTGTTTTGGGGCAACTACTAGATTGATGTGGAAAAATTGTTAATAAGAGTGTATAGAAATCAGTAGTACTTCTTAGATATATCCATTTTCCTTTCTGAGTTCTTCTCATTCCATTCATGATGTAAGACATGAAACAACATCCACTAAGGCATAGATATTTTAAAACGTACAGGTTCATACCCAAGTTTTGTCTGATGTGATGTCTGACCCACTGGTGTGTTTTAAATAGTTATTAGAATACTATAAAAATTCCAGATGATTTGAAAAATGCTAGTTGTTTGAGTAACTAATCTATTAGTCCTAAACAAAATAACAGAAAGTATAGCAATGGCTAGAATTGATAGAATTATGGTTAATTCCAGTCAAGATGGATATGTGAATAACTCTTTGCCAAAATAGTATGAAATCATGCACTGATGATAATACACATGAAGTTATAAATAATATACATAAGAACAAGTAAAGTGTGGGAACCTAATAGATCTTACGAAGTATTTTCAATGGGGAATCATGATCACATTCATGAATACTGTGCTATGCTCTGCATGCTGGCACTGAAAAACTAAGCTACTAAAGCCATTGGAGGAGACTTTTTTTTAATCTCATGCGCTACAGGAATGACAGGTGACTTGATGACAGTATTTCAGTACAATTAGTAAAGAAAATGCTGGGTAACGTTAACAAAGGAAAACCAGAACACAGTGCCAACAATTAACCAGTGGAATGTATTGCTATATCTTAATACCTCTGCATTCAGATATTCCAACTACCCTTTCAGATGGCACAATTTAAACAAATTCAACTTACTAGGCTCAGTACAGAAATAAACTGGTGAAGTTTAATGACATAGGGTATAAAGATCACAGACACAGAATCACTAGGTTGGAAAGAACCTTCAATATCATCAAGTCCAACCATTAATCCAGCACCACCATGTCCCCTAAACCATGTCCTGAAGTGCCATATCCACACGTTTTTTAAACACTTCCAGAGATGGCGACTCCACCACCTCCCTGGGCAGCCTGTGCCAATGCCTGACCACCCTCTCAATGAAGAAATTTTTCCTAATATCCAATCTAAACCTGCCCTGGTGCAACTTGAGGCCATTTCCTCTCATCTTATCACTGGTTACTTGGGAGAAGAGACCAACACCCTCGTCACCACAACCCCCTTTCAGGTAGTTGTAGAGAGCGTTAAGGTCTCCCCTCAGCCTCCTCTTCTCCAGACTGAGCAACCCCAGTTCCCTCAGCCGCTCCTCATCAGACTTGTGCTCCAGCCCCCTCACCAGCTTTGTTGCCCTTCTCTGGACACGTTCCAGCACCTCAGCATCCTTCTTGTAGTGAGGGGCCCAACACTGAACACAGGATTCAAGGTGCGGCCTCACCGGTGCCGAGCAGAGGGGCACAATCTCTTCCTTACTCCTGCTGACCACACCATTCCTGATACAGGCCAGGACGCT
>NW_010549400.1:356-1191 GCF_000687285.1 Phaethon lepturus | reverse complement strand
CCGGTCCGGGAGGGGGCGAAACACAACCCCCACACCCCCATCTCCTCTCTGCGCTCCTTCCCTTCTGCCTTCCATTCCGTCAGCCTCTCGCACATCCGTCCGTCCTTCTGCCTGTTCATCCTTGGTTTCGCCCTGCATTTTATTGATTCTCCGTTTCTTTCTTTCATCTTCTCCTTCCCTTCATTTCGTCTTCCTTTCATGTTTTTGGTTTTGTTTAATTTTTTTTTTCTTTCTGATTTTTTCCCTTTTTCCATCTCTTCCTCTCTTTCTCCTTTTCGTTTCTTCTTTCTCCTTTTCCTTCCCGGCCCCTCTCGGGCCTCCCCATGCTCTCCGGCGCATCCCTACCTTTGCTCCACGCCACCCACGCACCTCAGCCCTGCCAGGAGGCTTTGTTGTCCCCCGCCCTTACAGTGGCTGCGTGCGGCCTCGTGGGACAGCTGGCCTGTGGCTCGCAGGGCGGGGGGAGCGGCAACCCCGACTCACCTGGGCAGAGCCCCCAGGGGTTGCACAGGGACTGGGGAGACAGGGCCCAGAGGAGCACCCAGCCTGCAGTGTTACTGGGGCCGTGGGACCACAACCGGGGATGTACGGGAGGGCTCAGCAAAGGGGGATCCTCCCTGGGCACGGGGGGACAGCCTGGTCCTGCGGGCACTGCCTGCCATCGGTTCATTTCATGTCAGACCTGTGTATTTTTGGGTGCAAGGGAGAGTGGGAGAGCACGAGCCAACGCAGCAGCCTGGTGACGCGTTGAAAACCCATTTCCACGCGCAGGCGGGCATAACTCTGGCGAGGGCCGGGAACTGCAGGGACCACGCTCAGTGGCTCAGTGGGTCGC
>NW_010549400.1:0-340 GCF_000687285.1 Phaethon lepturus | reverse complement strand
AGCAGGAGCCCGGGTCAGAGCTCGGGAGTCCCACGGCTTTCTGCAAAATGGGCTTGGGCTACCACCAGCATCTGCTGCCCTGTGTTTTGGGGTTTGCCATGAAGTACCCGGACCTGCTGCAGGGCTTTTACAGCTCCAAGGGAAGTTGGCCAGAGCTTCAGGTAGGACACACTTAAAAAGTCTGCATTTTCTGAGCCTTCTTGTCTCTTCCTGAGAAGAGCAGAGACCGGTCACCCACACTGGCTCTCCCATATGTCCGAAGAGGGCAGGTGGGTCCCTGATATGAAACTGGCATCAGAGCCGGGAGGTTTACTCCCATGCAGGACATTTTCCGTTCTGA
>NW_010549399.1:0-10653 GCF_000687285.1 Phaethon lepturus | reverse complement strand
AAGCAGCAGGAGGAGCAGCCCGACGGAGGGGAAGGTCAGCTCTCCGGAGGAACCGGCCCGGGGCTGAGCCCCGGGGGTGAACCCGGGGAACGAAAAAGAACGGGGAAGCGGGAGAGTGAAGAGCAGTCCTGTGCGGGAGGACAGAAGAAGCTAAAGAAGAAACAACAGCCTCGCAGGGCCTCTGCAGAAAGGGCGGATGCTGAGGAGGCAGCAGGTGGCAGCACTCCATCGAAGAAAAAGAAGAAAGAAAATGGAAGAAAATCGGAAGTCTCTCAGGAGAGGACCGAAGCAGGTAACGATAAACTGGCGTTACTTAGGTCGACAGTTCTCAACAGAGAAGTAGATGCAAGTTGCCTTTTGAGTAACTTGCTGAATTTACCTGATGGTAAATTTTGTTTTCCTCCACTTAATATATTCCCAAAGTAATTATTTTTTTTAGGGGAAAGCTCCATATTGCAAACTTTGAGGATCAATTTAGTGTAAAGGAAGGAGGAAAGCACGTTACCTCTGTCTGCAGTTGCTTCCATACCCACAGAGAAATATTTGGCTTTTGCACTTGGATTTAGGAAGAAAGACCAGCTTGCAAGTTGTTGTTGAAGTCCTACGTTGTAAAGTATTCCCTACATCCCTTTTCTGTAGCACATTCTGACCATAGGTTTATATTCCTGTTCTCCAAATTCCAGATTCTGAAGAAGATGCCAAACAGGAAAACAGAAGCAACCTTAAAAATAAGTCTACTAAAAGGAAGAAGAAGGATGAGGAAACCGAGGGAGCTGAAACAAGGAAGAAAGAGAACAGTGAAAGGGCTGAAGGAAATCAAAGCGCAGAGGAGGAGTTGTCCTTAGCAGCCTCAAAGGAAGAGGCAAATCCTCCCCCCTCCAGTTTGGTGGTTCTTGGAGACTACGACAGAAAGCCAATGCAGAAGGTAACTCGCGTGACTGAATTTTGCTGATGGTCAGGAAGGAACATGTATCTTACCAGTTTATTTTATAAATGGCATTGCTTGTTTGATGACAGAAATGCTTTGTTACTCTCCTTTTCCCCCATCTCAGGTTCAGCCCTTCTTACCACAGTGGCTTGCTCAACCCAAACTAGTACAAAAACGTATCAAAGATAATCTAGTTCCAATCGAAGATGTCCCAGGGATTCATCCCCGGCTGCTGAAAAAGCTGCAAATGAATGGGATAGAGTCCTTTTTTCCAGGTACGTTCATAGTGCTTTTGTTTCTTTCCGAATTGACCTGTGAAGTTCTTGCAGTCTGTTTCTGTATATTTTATGTAGTCAGTGAAGTGAAATATAGAACAAAACCAAGTCTAATGCATCAAAGTGATTGTACCAATTTTAACCCTTCATTTTCAAAGCTTTATCTAGACTGAGTAATTGAAGTCTGTTTTCTAGTAAGAAATGCAGCTCCACAAAGTATGGTGGCTTGAAGTAATAGCTCAGCTGCGAAAAGAGTGAGGTCCTATTTTTTCCCCCTTATCCCAGGCATGTGCTTTAGTTCCTTATCTGCCACCATCTCTGCTTCTAATCACACCTCTCTGGGAACCTGTTCAACTCGTTAAAGCAGCAGAAAACTGTCGAAGCAAAAAAAGCTGTTGGTTTTCCATTGCTCTACCAGTTTTGCAGACAAGTACAATAAATGCCAGCTCCTAAATAAGTAGAAAGCACAGCTGGAAGCAGGGATAAGGAGAGGAGAAGGTGAGATCTCTGACCTTCAGCAAATTACTTAGTCCAGCTGAGCCTGGAGGCTTAGACTGTATTAGAGACTTGCCAAGGTTATGTTGGAAAGCCAGCACGTGTCTTCTCTTTTTAAGTATTGCTGTTACATAATGTTTTAATGTAAATGCTGTTGCTTATTTTGTCCTGGAAGATCTTAACAGGCTCCTGATTGCAACTTCTTGTGTTTTCTTATAAAACAAGTTCAGCTTACGGCACTTGGTAGTAGATAAATGGAGCGGTGTCATGCTCTGTTTGGTAAAGACGGTGTCCACTGAAGTCATACATTGTATGTGTCACTGAGTAGTATGGTCTTGTCACTGAGGTAGATCCCCTGGCTGCTAAACCTTATAGATGAACTGAAGTTGGCCAGTTTGTCAGGGCTTGTCATGGGGCAGGGAAAGGAGAGAGTTCGTGGATGATAGTGAAAGCTGTTGTCTGTACAGGACTGTTTGCTTCAGTCCTTGTGTAGTCTTCTGCAGCAAACTTGAATGACTCCAAAGCCTATAAGAGTTGTGTGTTTTATTTTTATTTCTGCTTCAAGACAACTATTCATAGGTTTTAAATCCGTCCAGTGCCATCCTAATATGAGAACAAGAAAACAGATAAGAGTTGAAAACAATATTTAACCCAGTGACATGCTAGCTGAGCACTAGAAATAGCCGAATTCTTGGAGAGGGAAGTCTCTGTATTCAGAGCTAAGCTCCCACGAGTGAACAAGATCCAGGTAAAACCAGATAGCATCTCTATTAACAAGTGGTTTTGACTTTTTCCTGTCTTACGACTATAGCAACAACACTACATATGTGGAAACAGATTCATTGTTTACAACTGCTTTTCTGGATACACTGATTTCAGTCCAGTTAACTTTGTAGTTCATGTTTGTTTCCGTTTTTGTTCAGTTCAGGCAGAGGTGATTCCTGCTATTCTACAGAGCGCATCCAATGGGTATTTGATGGGGCAGGGAGGATACCGCCCCAAAGACATCTGTGTCTCGGCACCTACTGGCAGTGGTAAAACCCTGTCTTTTGTCATACCCATCGTACAGGTGAGTTTACCCCCAGTGAAATATCTTTAGGGAAAATGCCGGGGTTACTTTTGTTCAGCAGAACTTGGACTTAGAAGGTGGTCAGAAAACCAAGGAATTTGTCGTTGCAAAGCAGCAGATTTTTAGCTCAGAGCTGTCTGTAGGGGTCCCCTTCATCTCAGCATCCCACTCCTTTTCTCAGGCATAGCTTGAGGAGTTGGGAGGGTGGATGTGAGTAAAATGTAAACACAAAACTCCATGAGGATGTGTCAAGCCCATCTCTTCTCACTAGGTTAGATACAAGAACCCCCTTCTCTCCCCACTGCTTTCAGGAACTCATTTGGCCTTTGTTTTGGCAGGTTCTGCTAGATCGAGTAGTTTGCCAAGTACGAGCTCTGGTTGTTCTGCCCACCAAAGAACTGGCACAACAGGTATGTGGCTCTTCACCTTCTCTCTGAGCAGAACTGTGCCGAGGGGAGGGCTGGTGCAGTCGATACTTTGCTTGGCTGTTCTTGTGAAGCAGGTTGAAGACCCGTCAGTGGAGTTGATGTTGTTAGTGTAATGGAAAGTATTACTTTAACTGATTTTTTTGGTGGCTAACAAAGCCCATCTCTTTCCAGGTGAGTAAAGTGTTCAACATTTACACTGACGGGACAGGTCTGAAGGTTGTTTTGATTACTGGCCAGAAATCTTTCGCAAAGGAGCAGGAGATGCTTGTCCAGAAAAAGTAGGTTAAAAGGTCTTTTGGTAAGATTTATAGAGATTGTAAACTATTTAACCTCAGTCAGCAGCGGTCAAAATATAGGCTGTTACATCACACCATCATGGAATAATGATTTCAGATAGTAGGTTTATATGCTAGACACTAGTTCTTTGTCCAAGTGCCTGCTACTGCCCCTTCTTTGGGAATGTTACTAGATTTTGAGGATTCTTCACTGGCTGAGTAGAATGCAAACATTTACCTTATAACACAGGTACAATGATTTTGCTGCAATTAAGTTTTTTTGTTAGGAGGAATGATGAGCAACACCCTCTGTTTAAAATGAGGCAGTACAATGGAGAGTAGGGTTTAGTGTCCAGCACTGCCTTTGCGTGCTCTCCAAAGTAATGTTTGAACTTTACTATTTCTCAGTTAATTGAATAGTAGGAAAATCTTAAGGTCTGCTGACCAAGGATCTCTGCTACATGCTTTATGGTGTAGGGAGGAACTTAATGATGGGGTGCTTGTTCTTTCAGAGTGACAGGCTACCGCAGCCTGGCTGATATTATTGTGGCTACACCAGGGCGGCTCACAGATCACATTAGCCAGACCCCGGGGTTCAGCCTGACACAACTTCGCTTCCTGGTGAGTCAGCTCCACAGGTCTCCTATCTTAGTGCAATGTCTGTAACAGCTGTTAACTCCTGCTTTGTTCTTGCATGGAACATAAATACATCTCTGTTGGAACTGTTGTAGGGGCCAGATTGCTCAGGCAGCAGTCTCAAGATGAGATATTTTCTTCCAACTCGTGACACCCAAGCATCCACTCACTTCCCCTTCTTTCTTAGCCTCTTGCAAACACAAACTCAGAGCAAAGTCTTACTGGTCGAGGTCAGGGTAAATTACCAGGCTGTAGTAGCTTCCACCTTATGGGAGTCTGTGCAGAGATGTAGTTGCAATCTTATTTAGGATATGGAGATTTTTATCTCTTATTTGGAGACATGGATTGGATTTATGTGCAAATGAACTTGTGTGTAGTTTGGGTGTCAGGCTGGCTACTGCACCACTGAAGCACAAGCAAAATTCAGTTTTGGGGTAGAAACTTCTGCCCAAGTTGAGGAAGGATGGGCAAAGAAAGTAATTCTATTGACTAGAAGCTTCCATTGTTTTACATTCTGGCTCACTTCTTATAGATACAAAAGGAAAATAAAAGCTTCCTAGTGCTAGACAGTGTTTAACAAGTAGTGTTGCTTGTCCTCGTGAATTCAGATTGTAGATGAAGCTGACCGTATGATTGATGACATGCACCAGAACTGTCTGAACCAAATTGTCAAAGCTGCATTCCAAGTAGAAAATGACTCTGGCTCCAACGTGCTTTTTCAGAGGACCAAACCAGGGCCTGTAACAGCAGCCAGGTAAGTTGCAGAATGCATTTCTTTGAACTGGTAGCACAGACATCAGCACTTAGATGTCACTGCTCTGCTTCACAGTACTCTCTCACAGGCACTCCCAAAGCTTACTTACTCTGAGAAGAGTCTGCCAAAGGCAGGCATCTTCTTTTTTCAAAGCTTGAAAAAGCAGGCAGTGAACAGCTGATGATAGAGGATGTCTTTTAGACTGAAGCCTAGGTATTGTATTCTCCAAGCTTTCCTTACTAGACTAAAGGAGCATCAAAAGAATGCACAACTATTGCAAGTCTGTTATTCATTTGGACAGTAACTATAGTAATGCCCTCTAGCAAGCTGAATAATGGATTTGAAGGAAAACTCTTGGAATTATCTATCTGCAGCTGCTGATAGAGATGTGTCAGAAACTGAGGTCAGCGACCAAAGGAAGGAAGCAACTAGAATGAGGAGACAGGTAACTAGGCTGCAAGGATGTGTGCACAGGTCACAGATGCAGGTTGTGCAGTTGGTTGAGAGCACTGATCCGTTCCATCTATGAACTCCGTCATAAAACAAGGGTGGGAAAGAACCTACAGACAGGGCCCAGAGGAGGAGAAGAGCATCCAAAAGAGTTAATTGCTTCCCTCATAATGTTATCTGAAGGCACTTGTGGAGGAACTCCTTTGCCCCATCTTCAAAGCTCAGTTTCTTTGTGCTGTGTATTTCAGCTCCTGCTATCCTCAGATACCCTTACAGAAACTGCTGTTTTCAGCCACACTGACCCAGGACCCAGAGAAGCTGCAGCAGCTGGACTTATTTCAGCCTCGCCTCTTCACGTCTGTCTATTCTGAGAAAAAAGCACTTGGAGATGGAAGAGAGACTGAACAAGATACTAATAAGAAATACACACTCCCCGAGGGGCTATCGGTATGACATTAATTCTCTTGAATAAATTAGACTTGAAGATTTGTTTAACTCTGGAGTATCGTTATGTTTTTACCCTGTGAACAGATACGTCTTCCCTATGGTTCCTTGCATTACGGAGGTGCTGGGCAAAAATGGCTTAGGATTATTTGTGACCCAGAGAGCTCTACCTTTGCACATTTTTCTCATTACTTAGTGTTCATTTGATTAAGACTGGGTTGTTTGTTTTTTTTTTTAAACCCCCTTTATGCAGGATTAAGTTTACCAACAATGGGGAGTGGCGATATGAAGTAATAATAATGTAGTAGCACTTACCAACTGTCCATATGTATGACATGCATTTCAAGGCATGTAGATACGGGTCACCCTGTAGACAAGAAGGCAGTGTATGTTTTTACTTGCCATGGAGAAGTGAGAACATTAGAACAACACAGGTCTCCTGTCTCCACCTTGTGTTCTATCCTCCCAGCCTGTAACTGTGACTTATGCTAAAGAGGGTGGTGTTCTGGGGTCGGGTTTTGCTGCTGTTAGTCAGCTGTAAAACATCCAAGCCTATGCAGGTCATGAGCAGGTAGTGAGTTTCAGAGAAGATAGTCTTGGCAAGAAGTAACTTTTTTCCTCTGAACTTCTTCCCTGTCGACTGCAGCAATGTTATGTGCCTTGTGACCTGAATTCCAAGCCTTTGCTCCTCTTGCATTTCATGCTAACAATGAAATTTACCCGTGTGTTGTGCTTTACCAACTCCAGGGAAGCTTCTCACAGGTGAATATATTAATGAGATCCCTATAGTAGGTCAAGTAATGTTACAGAGATAATGAAGTGACTGTTTCTATCCCATTTACCGACAGATTGTGCCTGCTGATTCAAGCCTTTGGTGGAGTCTCTGTGGCTGAATTTTCTTCTCGGTTACCTCCAAATGAAAGACAGAGAACCATGAAGGAGTTTGAACAAGGAAAAATACAACTGTGAGCATCTTGAATGAGTTTTATGCATGTCTTCCAACATAGCTTTTCATGCTGGAAAATGCCTAGGTGGAACAAGAACACAGTTAAATGGGGTCCTCTGTAAAACTGTGCGGGAACCAACTTGCAGAATGGGTGTGAGACTTGGACTTGTGACTTTTGAATTGTTTACCCTGTTCTAATCTAGTTGTGATCTGAATTTCTGCGTGTTATTTTATAACAAGCAGTAATAGATTTAGTAATAATTTAATATAAATAAATAATAATTTAATAATAATAGTAATTTAGTAATAGATTGCTTGTTCATACTGTTGCCCGAAACACATACACTTCTGAAAATCTTAAGTTTATTGTGTGTGCTTGGTATCTGGCCCTTGTTGGAAGAAAATGGATGTTGGTGCTAGAACTACATATATATTTATCAGTGCTTCCTACCAAAGAAATCCCTGCTCAGACTGGCATACAGATTTACTTCTATCCGTGTGTTTGATTTGCTTTGTGATTTTGGTAGCTATGTGGGATTGGATCTGTGGAATGTCTCCGAGAGGATGGTAAATACTTACTTTCTGGATTTTCTTTTTATCCAAACCCTGTGTTTAAATTCATCCTTGACTACTGGAATTTCGCACCTTGCTGTCTGTGTTCGGTGCCTTTATGGAATGTTCAGATAGCTTACAAGTTTGTAACCTCCAGTGTGGTGGCAGCTTGTCTGGCTTAGTGTCGCGTGCTTGGAGAACCTGGAAGCACCCAGTAACTTTTCATGCACAACAGTAGGTGACAAGTGTGTAGCGATGCATGGCGGTCTGCGGGCAGCTAATGACGCCATGACAATAAGGAGTGACTTACAATGCTGCTGTCGTGCTCAGTGGTCAGGGGCTGGCCACCCAGTTTGAACAGAGTTTAACAAGAGTTGTGCTGTGTTCCACTTGTGTGTGTAGTGCAAGAGGTGTTACCTGAAAATGACAATATATATTTAAAACCAGGTTAATCAGCACAGATGCCACTGCAAGAGGGATTGACGTTAAAGGAGTGAATTATGTAATAAACTATGATGCACCTCAGTTCATCAGGACATATGTTCACCGGTAAGACAACCAGGAACAAAAGGAAGATGTTTGAGCTTGGCTTACTTTGAAATATTTAGCAAAGGTGATATGCACTTACAAGGGGGTTTAGCTTTGGATTTTTTATTTAATATGCAAATACTTTTCTTATCAAAACTAGGCCCGTAGCATCACCAGAGTAATGCAGTATTGAAACAGAGAACTAGCACTCTGTTACAGAAAATGTCTTTTACAGGAGCTAGAAATACTGTCCTGGACACCACCGAGTATTTGGTTTCTAAATGTTTAGAAAACTGCAGTGGCTCAGCAGCTGTGAATGAGCCCTGGAAATGTTCATCCTTTGTAAGATATAGCTGGTCCTGCTGTACTAACCTCAAAAAAAATCGTAATCAGACTTTCTTAAATATGGAGAATTTCAGAATCGGACTCTTGGAGCTGATGATGGCAGTGACTATGTGGCTAAACTGACTGGTTGCTATTTTTTCTGTTTTCAGAGTTGGAAGAACAGCTCGTGCCGGAGAAGTGGGCATCGCTTTCAGCTTGGTCCTTAGAATTCAGGTATGTTGTTGGTGTGGGATTAATTGGATTAAGGGCGCATGGAGAGCATAAGGAGGATGAGGTTCATGCTACTTCCCACCTTTTCCAGTCAGCTGAGCTTTGTACTTGGAAACTTTGAATTATTTCCTGACTAGGCAGCACGTTCCAAAATGTGCTCATTTTCTAGCTGATAAGCAGTGGGATACCTCATCTCCTGTGTCTGTTTTGTTATGCAGGAACGTAGGTTTCTGCGGATGTTGAAGGATGCTGGCATCCAAGACATAAAGAAGCACCCGGTGAAGGGCAACTCATTAAAGCCGTTGGTGCAGCAATATGAGGGAGCTCTGCGTAAGCTTGAGAAGACAGTCAAGGTAATTGAAACAGGTGGACAGTTTATTGCAACTCATGACTAGCACAACAGCACAACTCCAGGATCCTTTTCGTTAACTGAGCCATTCCATTTCAGTGTGAAGGCAGCATTTTTGGGTACATCATTATGAAATACTAAGAAAGGGCGGGGAGGGGAGAAAGAGGTTTTCTGTTGAGAGAAAAGTAGGCAGCATCCCTGGAGGTGTTTAGAAGATGTGTAGATGCAGCGCTAAGGGATATGGTTTAGCGGTGGACTTGGCAGTGTTAGGTTTATGGTTGGACTTGATCTGAAGTGTCTTTCACAACCTAAATGATTCTATGATTCATGGTGTTTCCTTTTCTATTCTCCCTTTCTTTTTGCCTCTGGAGCTGGGATTTTGGCAACTACCCAGAGACAAACAAAATGCCGAAATTGTAATGACACAAGGTTTAGAGTTTAAGGCTGACTGACACGCTGACTAGAAGTTGTGTGTTCCAAGCCAGGAAAGCATTTTCTGCAGGTCCTCCTTTATACACCGGTGGAAAGGTTGGGAGCTTTCAGACAAAAGCCAGGTAGCATTTAACTTGCCAGATGGGTGAAATAGGCGTCCATAGTAGACTTTCTGTACTGAATGATTTGGGCAAGTGTTTTGTGCTCTAATTGGAGAACTCCTGACAAACATACGTCCTTGAAAAATGATGATTTTGAGTTGCAGACTAAAGATGTTTGAGAACTGGGCCACAAAGGATTATTAAATTGTCCCATTGCTCCCCAAAGCCCCTTCTGTGTGACTCATGGGCATTTTCAGTCACCTTATCAACTTCAATTTTGAACAGAACGAGCGAGCACAGAAACGAGCCTGAAGGAATGGAAGCTGAGGAGGTTGTGTTTTGTGCCCCTGAAGCTGCTGAGTGGGATAGGTCATGAACGACTACGCAGCATGACAACCGTGAGACCTGGTCCCTGAATGGAGCTGAATCGTTGGCTCCTCAACCTGATCGTGTCCAAAGTCAGCTGTCCCTTTCGTGGACAATGTGAACAGTTCAGTTACTGCTTTTAAAAAAAATAGTAATTTTGAGATGCAGTTGTGTTGTAGAGGACTTTGCATCATATCTTCTGGGCATATGTAAAACTACCACCAGTGAAGAGAAGAGCCATTTTGCAGCTCTTGAGCATGGGCCCGATGGAGCTGCTGCTCTCCAAAGGTGAGGGCTCTGCCCTTCTTGCCCATGAACTAATGGTTCTGTCTTTCTGCACAAGCAGCTGTATCTGCAAATGCATAAACACCTATACAGTGCCTATAGAAGAAGCATGTTTGAAGAGCTGCTCTAGGCTGAAGTGACTGCCACTTTTAAATAAATGCTATATATATATTTTTAAAACAGTGTCTAATAAAGGTTCTTGGTACAGGGATGGAGATCGTGTTGAAGGGATTTTTCACTTCTATAGTCTTGAGCCTTTCTTCTTGTTTTCTTGCCTGCGTTGTATCCTTCCAATGTTGAGTACCGGTGGTAACAGCAGGTATTATCAAGTTTAGGTTGGTGTTAATGGACTGAAAGGAATGTACTGAAGTTGGCTACTCTTGCTGCAAACCATAAACATTGTTTGACATATGCCACTGGTATTTTTAGCTGCCCCTGGCAGCTACGGTGTAGCTGCAGCCTGCAACTAGCCTCCAAGACCTTCAGTGGGAAACACCCCAGCTCTGGCTTATTGTTGTGTAAAACAGACTAGAGGTACGGCAGGCAGCAGGATGTTACGGGAGCGAAACGCAGGGCTGGGAATCCTGGAGGGATGGGTGCCAGGAAGGGTGCTTGCATCGTGTGGGGATGGCAGCAGCGCGGGGTGGTTTTCGGGCAGCCGAGCAGCGTGCGTGTTCCTCGGGCGCGCCTGCCTGCTCCCTGCAGCAGTTCTTGGCTGGCAGGGCTGCCTGGGCCGCTGCGAGAGCGGCAGAAAGGGCGAGTCCCGGTAACGCGGGAGCTGTCGG
>NW_010549398.1:0-10866 GCF_000687285.1 Phaethon lepturus | reverse complement strand
TCGGCCATCCAGCCAGTTCCTCACCCAGCATTTGTATGTGAATTGGCCTTTTCCTCTTCCAAAATGACATCACAACGAATAACACTGTATCTAGTACTAACTTCACAGTTTATGAGGTCTAATCACCTGTAATAAGTTTTCTTTTGGCCCAAGTATTAATTCAGTTGTGACAGCCAGAATATTTTAGAATCACAGTTTTTCAAATTTTAAGAGCCTAAATTTATCTACAAAGTCTCAAACTGACATATTGGCCCAATAAGATCTTCTGTGTATTCAATAATCTCAATTAAAAAAAATAAAATTGATGCTCTTAAAAGTTGTTTTTAAATATTTAGAACTAGACTCTGATCTCAGTGATTTTGGTTCACTGGTGGTATCCCATGATACCAGTGCAGCTCCTAAACATAAGATATTCTTTTTTAATAGCTCCATTAAACATGTTGCAAGATACAAAACAATTTTGCGAGGCCTGGGGGAATGAAAAAAGAAAGAGAAATTATGCTATGTGTGAGTCAGTTATGCTATCTGTGAGTCAACACTAGCTCCTCTGCACTCTCTAAATATCTACACAGAAGACTGTTTCGTAACTGCATTCTGCCTTGGACTTTTTGACAGCACGTGATCACTAATTGTTTCCTCCTCCTAGACTCGAAAGGAAAAAATTAGAGAAAACTATCAGTTTTTAATAGCTCACGGTAGGTGGCATATGGAAAACCTAATATGTATTCAAACAATACTGATTTAATCTATGATAAAAGTTTATTATAAGGTTGGACATCACATTATCTACTAGCATCCAAGTGGTTTTGTTTATGCAAGCAGCATTTTTAATTATAATTTACTGTTCCCAGTCATGACAGTGAGATTCATTCATTCATTCCTTAAGAACTAAAACAACATGCAAACTCCAAGATGAAAGCTCCGTGTGTGATTGTGCTAATACGGCTTCTGGGAAGAGGCTACTTACAAAACCAAGAGGATGATTCAGCCTCTCTTTGTGTATTTGTCCTTTCATTCTTCTGCAATTGAACATAAACCTGGATTAAACATTCCAGCATTTTGCATTATCTAATTTTCCAGGTCATATGTTAATGACTTTCAGACTACCAACCCAACACCACATGAGCAGCTGTGATCTCAAAAGTGAAAAGCCCAATATCCCATTACCTGTATCATAAAGTTTTCATGAAAACTTACTGTAAGCAAATTTCACAGAAATTCACAACAGTTTTGTCTGGTTGCTTTTCCCTATTGAAAATAAGTCTCAGATTTATACAAAGTAGTTTTCTATACCCTGGTCTTACATCCATGACTACTGAAAACCAGTTTCTGAAGAGTCTAACAACATCCGAAGCAAGGTGGCAAGTATCTTATTTATCTGTATTCGTTACGAGAACTGAATGTCCCAAACCTCTTACAATAGTTATTGCAGAGAAACTGTACAGTATAGGCAAGAATAAGCAGCCTCATTAACAATTAGTCAATTTTACTTAGCAATCCCACAAGAGCAAATAATTGGCTGTCAAGCTAAATATCACACAGCAATTCTCCTTCGAAACTGTGTGGCAGAAGTGGAATCACTGCTGCCTACACAAACAGGAGGTTCTCCCTCCAAAGGTGTTTTCCCAGACTATTTGTCTTACTCCTCAAACAGTTCCCCAATTTCCCTGAAGTCACCAAATTGAAATGCAAACAGATAAATTTAGACAACATTTTGTGTGCTCACAGACCATGAATAAAGCCATTAAAATCCCTGCATCTACCACTTCCAACTTCCAGTTCTCAATATTCACTCATCCTGAGCACAAAATGCCTTAATGGAAATAACGCAGGTAAAACTCAACAATGACTACAGGTCTGAATAATTAAATTGCCCATTTTATCAGAAAAATGCCAATATGATCATCTTCAGTTTCTGACTGAGATCACAGCTTAAATCCTTCTTAATCTGAGAAGTGATTTGAAAATACATCAGTATTTACAGCTATGCTATACACTCTTAAAACTTGGCATTTAAACCGTAGATAATGGCATCTCTCCCTCTAGGAGGTCTGCAACCGATCCGTCAAGCATATCCTGTTTCAGCAAATCTTTCTAACCAAGGAAATACAAAAATCTCAGTTAGGTGATCTGCCAGCATGTCTTCTAATCCATCATTTGCCAAATTTGAATAAAAGGAAAACAACACTGAAGCATTCAAGCCTGTCGAGATCTATACTAAAGCTGCATTTCTCTATGCAAGATTTACACTTCTGCTCTGGCGAAGCCAACAAGCATAAAGAGGGACTGTCCCTGAAAAGGTGGCCCTGTCCTCAGACACTCATCCTTCCACTGGCATCAGAGAAATGATACAAATGAGCAGGACAGAAGTCAAAACCCTCCCCTTCTGGCAGCAATACACACTACATGCAAACAACAAGTTTTTATTGCACAGTAAGAGCAGAAAACATCCTTCAGGCTCCTTCTCCACCAGTCCCACCATATCTCCAGTAAATTTCCTACTCCCACAGAACTTCCTATGTTGGGTTTGTTGTTGTTATAAACAGGAAAGAACAACACAAATCTTCCCTTTTGTAGCCCCACAAGTTCACTCATGTTCTTCATTAAGAGGAAAAAAAAAAAAGGAAAAAAAAAAAGAAAACAAGTCCCATACAAGCAAGTGCAGAACAGCAAAACCATCTGGAAGATAACCACTGGGAGTAGACATCTCTAGGAAAAGACAGTGAGGAAGGTGGCCTGGCTTCAGCATACCTGTCTCTACATACTCTACATCTTAAATCTCTTTTCCTAATCTATACCACAAGAACAACAACAACAAAGTGCAAGTGTTCCCTATGCCAGGTTTTCTTTAAAATAAATAAATAAATAAAAAATAGAACCATTTTTTTTAGATCTATATTTCACAGGTTTAGTGTAAGAGCAGCCAGGTAAAACCGGAGGATTTGAGAGTTGGAAGCTGGAACTAACAGCTGGAGATTGTATTCGCTCAACTGTGATAAGCAGCAGCCAGACTAGTCTCCCTGGCTCTTTCTTAATCCACCACGACGAGTGGACTTCGGCCTCGCTAAGGATGCCAGCAGAAGCAAATACTAATTCTTTCCAGCAAATATTACATCTGTGTGGAAGGGTGCAACACTTCCTAATGCAAATGAACTTTTAACCTTTCCCCAAAAGGCTACCTTTAGTCACGGCTATTTTACAACTTCCTTGCTCAGATAAGCCAACTATCAAAAGGCTTAACTGCACCGGTGACAGAATGCGTGAAGTTTCCTAACTCTTGCTGAACAACTGGCTCAACAGCAGAGATGCTGGATTAAAGATCCCATGAATTTTAAAAATGCATTTTTAAAGGAGCCATATGAAGGACAAGCCTATATTAATGGCATACTGAAAGATTACTTTTCAAGCTCCTAAGCTTTTAGCTTGAACAGAGAAAGTGAATATGATTCACTAACCAGTAAGCTAACAAAAGACTAAAGAAATACAGAGAAAACTCAGTATTCAAGAGGACAATCAACATTTCTCCATTTATGCTTTCTCCATTTTATAACAGGCACATGAACCATGGACACAGTATATACAAGTACATTTTTGACCTATATCTAATCTTTTGTAGTTAGAGGGACATAAATATATCTACACACTCAGGCAATCTCCATGGGTATTTCAATTCTGTCGGAAAATATTCTGCTAATTTTAAAGGGTTGAGTTATACAATGTTGAAGGAAGAAATCTTGTTCTAAGCTTATTTAAAATGTTCTAAGCACTATCTCTAAAAATAGAGGAAAGTTAAACATAGCTAGAAGCACGTTGCATAAAACAAATATATCGCTACACCAGTGCTATGAATAGCTGGTAGGAAACGCTTTACTCTCTCTTAGCATCTTCAGTCAGCGGGACTAGCTGTATACAGTGCAAGAGAAGCAAGGGAAAAAAGACACAGTTTGGCAAGAAAAAAAAAGAAAAAATACATCAGCGAGCTAACTGCTATGTTACCCTTGGCTATTAACAGAATAGCCATTAGGATATCTTAATAGTTAGCTATTCCTCAGCTATTCCTTGATTAACATAATTAAATAGAATTCAGAGTGAGTGATTAAAAACATTCAACCCACTTTGAAGCTGACTTGAATACAAAACTTGAACTTGAATCTGAAAGTGTGTTTCTTTCCAGATGTCTTCCCCCGGTGAAGAACGTCCACTGCTTCATCACAGGCAGAATCTTCTCTTCAAATCTGTGTACAATGATTAATTCTACATACTAACATAATGGCTAGGAGACCAAGGTTGGGGGGAGTGTAATCATGAGGGAAAAGAAGGTATTTTTTCCTAAATGGAGGTACTAAGGAAACATCATTTTCCTAGCTTATCATCTATGTATCTGAGGATGGTAAAGATGTACAGTCTACAGGGATAAACACAACTGGTGAGGCATTTCAATTCATAAAGGGCTTGGGTTGTGGGGTTTTTGTTTTAAAGATTAAAAAAAAAAAATCTGTTCAGAGACACGATTTATATCAATGATTTAAAGCTAAGCCTTAATCTACAGGTAACAAATTGCTGCAGTTTGTTCCAATGCATTTAGACAAACATGTTTAACTGACGCATTCAGGGTAGAAGAGGACACGACAAATTAAAAGAACTAGTACTCAAATACGGAACACAAAGCTATTTCTCAAGACAAGATTTTTGAAGGCTGCATGAACTTTTTAGTGAGTCTTCCAATATCACTCTAAAAATCCGTATCTAGAGATATATCAAGACTTCAGCTCTTCAACAACGCATCTAATAAAAAAATTGTTCAGAGGAAGTGACTGAATAAGGTCACAGTAGGTTTGTCCTTTTTTTTTTTTTTTTTTTTTTTTACTGGAATCAAACCATGACACCAGTTATATCAAAGCCAATTTATTTTTATTTTACTGATGAGCCCTCTCCCCTCTTTTTGTTTTACCTTGAAAATACAGCATGACGTAAGTTGTATTTGTGATTTAATGACCTGTTTGACCCTTCAAGTAACACAACAAGTAATCTTTGTATACTGTCTTCCAGTACACAAATAATAAACTGATTTATGTAAGACTCTAACATTAGCTTACTGTAATAATAAATAGTAGTATGTGGTTATTCAAATTTTCTACCCATTATTCGCATTTCACTTTTTTTTTTTTTTTAAAGATGGTTAAAAGCCATAATTGGAAGAGTCTCCTACCAAGTACAAAAGTAACTGGTATCTGGACTATCTAATAAGAGCCTTTCAATTGCCAGGTACATGCAGCTTCTTGGAGCATGCCTCTTTATCTCCATGGACTCAAGACTGACAAAAGCAATTATCTCCTGTGATTCACAATCAAATGTTTGCTACTCTATAGCATGTTTTGCTGTACTGTGCAGTATATGATAGTCTTATTTATTGAGAACAGTCACTCCTGTTTTCTGTTAATTTGTAGACAGTACGGTATGTCCTAAGCATTACATTGTCAAATACCTGTGATTCTTTGTTCAAGTTCAAAATATTTTAGGCTCACCTTGTTTTAAAAATTAAGTAGACCACTTGCCACTTTCAAAAAGGGTAGTAACACTAATCTTTTGGTATTTCCATAGTCTGAGGCATAACTGATCACAGAAAAGGTATACCATTTTCACCTATTTCATTACATTGCTTCCTCTATCAGGTGACAAAAACAAACATTGCTGACAATCCTTAAAGATTGTCGTTGGAACATGCATAGTCTGTATGGGGTTAAGTCTTAAAAAACTTTACTTCATTTCCTATTACAATCAACTGCTTTATATAATAGATCAAAGTACAAATAACAGGATGTCAACTTTATGTTGCTTGGCTACTAAGCACCGTATTTTTTTGATATTTTTACAGTGACTAGCAGAGGAATTTCAAGAATTCATTCTTACACTGAGGCACGCTTATCAGCCACCATTGAAACAGGTCTGATAATTCAGTCTGTTTACATGTTCTGCTACATGCAACAAGCATTTGAAGACAATGCTTCTAAATGGACAACGGTAAACTGTATCTGAAGGCAGCTACCTTTTCCCTCCTAATTCCATTACTTTATTCTCCTTTTAAGAGGACCAACTAGACGGGACGCTCCACCAATGCAGACACTGTCCCAACCACAGAAGAACGCTACACGACCAACCACAGAATAGAGTAATTCCTCTGACTACATTGTAAACTTAAATGCATAGTGTTTTGCATATATTGGGCAAATAAAACAGTAGGTAACCCAAAAATGAAAGCCAACTTCAGGTAGCCAAGGCTTAAACCTACAGAGTCACCCTATGGCAATAATTTTGTAGATATTTCGAAAGTATTTCCTCAAAAACAGTGAACTACTTTCTCCCACTGAAAGAGTAGTTGAAGTGACAGGTATGTGGTCACCCTGACACCAAACGTACTAAAGGTAGCTCTTCTAGGACTGCACTGCGCCTTCCCACTCTGGGCCTTTCCCCTCAGGGGTGCCAAGTTATCGCTCCTCTGATCCATATCACCAGACACCATCACAAATTGCTGCTTCTCATTGTTTTCACACAGATGAATTCCTATCGTTAAAAATATCTGTAACCACATTTCACTTATAAACGTAATGCTGAACTATGACTCCTTCGGGGCTGACAAGGAAAACAGTGCTCTACAACCACTGTAAACTTCCATTTTCTAGACACAGGTCTACAGGGCCTCCACAACTGATTCCAGGCATAACTTTTCCCCACTTAATTCACAGTCTCATTAAAATCTAGACAGCACATTTTCAGCAGCCTTGAAGTTAGCACTGATGACTACGAGTGGACTAGCACAAGCATGGCAAAGCTGCGGTGAAGTCTTCCACCCAGGGATTAAAAGCTTTTCTGTCTTCCCCTCCTCAAAGTCACTCGCTTTGCTGCTAGGCTTTGAAACGTACAGATTTGTGAATCCACTAACTATGTACTCTCTCCAGGCTTATGGAAAACAAAACTTTCTCATATTCACTTGTAAGACTGAGACACATCTCGCTAATAATGAGAAGAGACTACAGCAACTCTGTTTACAGGAAGCAAAAGGCATGTGCTACCACAAAACCTTAAACAAAAACAAAACAAAAAAAAAAAACAACCCACACAAACAAAAAAAACCACACACCCCCCTCTGTTACTCTTCTCATGCCCAAAACCAGCGTCACTGAATACACAAAGATAACCTGAGTTCTTGCTTTACTCCTTCCCTCCATACTATCAAAGCACTTCTGAGGATATACCAAATCAGAATAAACAAAAACCTGCTAAACATTTTGCTCCTTGCACTTTATGGAGTATGTCTTCAGGGCAAAGCTACCTAGGTATCAGCCCACAGCCTTTGAGACATAAAAGTCTCCAAACTCCATGGCGTGTGAACATGGTGAACATTGCTAAGCTAGGCCATTTTTGCTTTAGCACTTTTTCTCCACTATCTGACCCCAGAAGGACTATTAGTAACACGTTAAAGAACCACACACACCCAGCTTAAAGGGTAGCACAGCATCACTCTTCATCGCACAGTTCGACCTCTTCATTTGTCTTTGAAAGCATTCCGTATAAGTAGCTGCTCTTCACGGTAACTACCTCCTTTGATTAACTGCTATGAAAGCCTCTATCAATAGGACATCTTTTTATCTCATCTCTTCTGACAAACTTTGAATACCCTTTTACAGTGGACTCTACCCTGAAGGTCTGAGTTTAAACTGCACCCTCCTCATTAACTACATTATAATAGCTCTCAGCCAAAACCTGTTTTCCTCCTAGCACCAGAGCTCCACTAGGCAATGCTGACAAGGCATTTGTGGACTGAAACATCCTGGCAGGCTCACTCCAATAGTGTAATGCTTTAGAGGTATTATCGCACAGACCTGATTAGTTCAAAACACTGCAATAGTGCATGTAGTGTCTCCCTACAGGCACATCAGAGGTCACAAGAACGGTCCTTCGAAGTCCAAGCTTGGCTTTATTAGCATGCAGCTCTGTGTCTCAATACCACACATTTGTTCTATTTATACCCTAAGACCTCTTGCATGCGCTGGATGAAATCCACTCCCAATATAACCCTTGAAAACACCAGTCACTACTAGCACCAAGGGAAAAAAAAAGGAAGTATCACAAATTGCTCATTCTGATTACAGCAGCCAGCACTGAAACCAATTGATGTCTATGGTACATTTACCCCCTCCCACTTCCATGCCAGGAGTTTTCAGAAATTTTCCAGTCAAGTCTCAAAAACATCCTCTTCCTTTTTGTTAGCAGCCACTGATAAGAGCCCTCAGCTCAAAACTCATTTACTGGTAAAACTTTTCTATGGGCAGTTTTGCCTTCATGGTCTTTGCTTCTCCCCTCTCTAAGTTTCATCTGGCCTAGGAGTACTTGGGGAGACCATCTCTGACCCGCAGAATTCTTTCCAGTGGCTTAAATGCACTTCTCCCATTTTTAGCCATTTAACTAAATTTCTTAAAGGAATTATAATCACAGTAAGAGTTAGTATTCAGATTTTTTCCCTTTTTTTTTAACTAATTTTAATTTTCCCACTTGCAATTTTGCATACCACCCTGTAAAGAAAGCTTGTTTTCCTCTTTATCAACATATTGTGAATGTCCCTTATCAATTGCCAAATTAAATTCCAATTTAAATTAAACTAACATCTTTCACAATATTCTTCAAAGCCTTGCCACTAGGCATTTGTCCCTCCCAGACACATACTCAGCCAGTCCCAAGATACATGCCAACAATTACAAGGTTTCCTTCTCCTGTTGTCTCATAACTTATCATTACTCCTTGTACGGTTTTCAAATGGACAGTAACTACTTCAAAGGAGTTGATGGTCCTTGTGAAATCATCAGCAAGATTCATATTTAGAAGCTGCTGAGAAAGAAATTTGGAAATTACAGTTTAAAAAAAAAAGCTGCTAGATGATTTTCGTACTTTCTAAAACAAGCTTAATAGGGGGGAAAAAATTCCCCCTCAAAACTTAGAGGAACTTGTGTGGAAAACAAACAACAAAAAGAACAGTCAAGAAAACAAAATATAACACAACTTTTACAATAGCTAGCACACTTCAACTTCTATCCCTTCCTACCTCAGGTTCCCCCTGTAACACAGGAGGCAGGTGGCAACAGAAATGCAAGGACACTTCTGCTTTAAAATTGTTCTAATATGGTTGCAATTTTACTAAGTGATAAATTTACTAAATGATAAAGTGATTTTGTTAAAATTATCAAAGTGCAACATAGAAAAAGTTGTACAAGATTGCATAAAACATTTGTGCACAGAACTATGGAAATATTATTCTGGAAACGTTATTCTCTCAAAAAAATGAAATACCAAAAACAAACCTAAATCCCTTCCTCTCATATGGGAGTTTCTCACTGTATTTAGCATGTCAGAAAACACACAAAATCAACTTGCAGAAGAGCATTCCACAGCTGCCGGTACAAAGGACACGCAGTGAGTGTTAAGCATTAAACCAACACAAACAGCAAATCGATTTTCCAGAAGAGCCTTTCAGAGCATTTCAGAACTTCAAAATGGAAAGAGGCCGAAAAGAGGAACTCTGAAAACTGAACTGCTTTGCTCTTCTGTAGATAAGTGATTCAACACTAGATACAGATGACAGAGAAAATGAAAGACGTTAAAATTATTAAATAATAACAAGTTATGCTAATTATGACTTTGAATAGGAAACTACTTCCAAAGTGCCAGGAGTCAGACAGACATACTGCTCAAAATACACTACTAACACTTCTATGCAAGTTAGCACTGAAGTTGCTGTTCGCACATACTGCTTCTTGAAGCGATTGTAAATGACGGAATCATATAATTTGGTACGTAAAACTTTTTAAAAATTAAGTGTATGAGGTCCCAATACCCAAGAACTAAGATAATTACGAAATATCTGGACAGCTGGACGGGATCCCCTTGCAATTCACCCACCAAAGGCAGAGGAGGTCGGCTCCAGCCTCCCCAACGCTTTGGGGTGCAGGCGCACACCTACAGCACGGGCCCTTGCAAAGGCCATGAGTGCCTTGCCACGCAGACCACAGCGGTCCTACGCCACAAATGTCTTCTTCCTCGTGGCCATCCCCAGACCAGCAGCAGAACTCAAAAATTCAAATTTAACAGCAGGACAGCGTGACACTCTCTTCTAGCGGGCACGTGTGGACAGCCAGATGCACCTCGGATTTACCGACAGATGGACGTCAACCTCAGCTGGTACAACTGTATGCAAGATCACCCTTGCCAAGCGTGCTGTGGGCTTGAGGAAGGCAGGGTGCGGGAACTCCTACGGCACAAATTAGTTGCACAGGTTCGTAAATTGGTCAAATAAAATATACATTTTCATGACAACATGAAGACAGGAGCAGGAGGGGAGGCGTTTCACTGCTACCTTTTCACATTCAAGTTCCCAACTGTTTCAGCGACATCAGCTTTCCAGTAAAGCTAATGGGCTTTCCTTACTTTTTAACTTTTCTCCAGTTTCACACCTCAAACTCATGAATTCCTACGAGCCTTTGGGAAGACAGGGTGGCTGGTAAAATGAAACCCAAGAAGTTCTAACTTTGCAGCTGACAGATGAGGAATTTAGGAGAAAAAAGTTCACAGAACCTTAAAAAAATCCATCTGCGCCACACACTACTAAAATTCAGATGCACACGCTGCCGAAGTATCACCTCTCTTCTCCCTAGCTCGGGCCGGTAAAAATCTCAAAACAAACAAACAAACAAAAAAAATCACTTTCACAAATACGCCATTTTAAATAGCAGTTCTCGGGAGCAGACGGTGAAGCGAATGATCCCGCAGGAGAAGCAAGCTTTAGGCGGGCAGCCCCACCGCCTGCGGGCGAGGAGG
>NW_010549397.1:6486-7314 GCF_000687285.1 Phaethon lepturus | reverse complement strand
GAATCTAGAGAAGGCAAAGCAGAAGGAGTTTCCCGTCCGTGAAGGATGAGGGGTGATGCGCTGGGTGGCCCAGGGCTGGGGCACCTGTGGGCGGCGCGGCGAGGGGCCGGGGAGGCAGGTGGCCTGAGCACGTGCTTTATTAACAGAGGGAAGCAAATGGAGGTTGGACGGGGATGTTATGAATCCTGCGCCCGTGGCCATAATGAGAAATTCTTCATAACCTTTCTTTGTATGCTCTGCTGCAGTGCCGAGGCTGAAAGTGAAGCTAGAAGAGCCTTAATAAAATTACATTTTCCCACTTGAGACGTTGCAGGCGCTGGCCAGTGGCACAGCTTTGAGAGGTGAGCGAGGTGCTGGACCGTGGGGAGGATGCGGTGTCGCGGGGATCAGTGCTCGCTGCCAGGGACAGGGCCGCCTCCTCGCTGCTCTTCCCAGAAGCTCCCCCGTGTACAATCCGGCTTTTTCTGATGCTTCTGCTCCAGAAATAGTCGTTTTCTGGAGCCCTGGCATCAGCTCTGCTCTCATGGGGCAGTATTCGTGGCATTGGTCCCCTCGGGCTGTGGAGTCAACCCCACTGCAGGTGGTATTTCTGCAGTGGGGCACGAGGAGGTTGGAACTCTCGCTGCTCTTCCCAGAAGCTCCCCCGTGTACAATCCGGCTTTTTCTGATGCTTCTGCTCCAGAAATAGTCGTTTTCTGGAGCCCTGGCATCAGCTCTGCTCTCATGGGGCAGTATTCGTGGCATTGGTCCCCTCGGGCTGTGGAGTCAACCCCACTGCAGGTGGTATTTCTGCAGTGGGGCACGAGGAGGTTGGAACTGGGCAGGTGA
>NW_010549397.1:384-6325 GCF_000687285.1 Phaethon lepturus | reverse complement strand
GGAGCTGCTCGTTTGGGTGCGTACCGAGCTGGCGGCTTGCACGGGCATCCACCGCCGTCTGCTGAGCTGGGACGCTACAGGAGTATTCGATCTGTCGGGTTTTTCCCAATTTAGCGATTTATCTATCCATCAGTCAGTCTTTAATTTATGTATCAGTCAGTGGTTTTGTTGTTAAGTTTCCACACATTTATACTCTTGCTTGTTATTGAAATATAATTACTTAAGAAGTCCACAAAACTACCTTTTAAATGCGTGGGTAGGTAGGAAATTTAAAGACATGAAGATGCATATTAAATTTAGTAGCACGTCAGCTCCGTTTGATCTATTTACTCTGGTCTGCAGACAGATCTCCTGGGTAAGCAGAGGTGGTTCCTGCTGATAAAAGGGGTTTGGGTTGGATTTTTGTTTGGTTGGTTTTAACTAGGTGAACATAGCTTTAGCCAAAACACAGCTCTGCCTATGAAACAGTTGTTCCTCCGTTGAAAGGAAACACTGTCTAACCTTTCAAAGCAAAAATTCTTTTTTCTTCTGTATAATGAGAAATGTTGCATTTACCGACCAATATATTTGTTGTTTGTGGCCAGACAGCAAGCTGGTTCCCCCGCTGATACTTCCGCTGGCCGATGGCTGTAACCTGCAGCGAGACAAATTCAGGCTGGAGATAAGTTCGTGTTGGTAAGAGATGGAGCAATCAGCCAACTTACCAACCGATCTCACAGATTCCTATTCAGCTGAAGTCTTTACATTAAGATTTATGCTTTTCTTTATATAATTTTTATATTAAAAAAAGCTGCAACAGCAGCTTCATATATAAATTTGGGGATGAAATCATTAGACTGTGAGATCCCAGCATTCCCTCTGACCTTAAAATCGGTAAGTCTGTAGATCTCAAACAGAGCCGGATTTGGTGCTATTTCAGGTTTCCTTGGCTTTTGCCATTTTCGAATCACACGCCTGATGTGTCATCACTTTGCTAAGATTGCTATTGCTACATGTTTATTTTCCTAAGTCTATTTTCCTAAGCTTATTTTGCCAAGACTTTCCATTCATTACGGTGTAATTGGACTTCTAATAAGACTTTCTTCCACATTTTAGTGGACCATAAAATTATGCTGGTACGATTTCTTTTTAACAAAACTCTGACATGGTTTCCCAGACAGAGTAAAATGACAAAATGACCTTCTTCCAGCTTAGTGTTTTCATAGTTATTTTCTTGATTAAAACTAGCTGAAAATGTTTTGGCATATCTTCTTTCTTCTTCCCCCCACAAAAATGTCATTTAAACAAAACAGATAAAACACATCTATACAAACACTTTTTGTATTTCTTTCCAGATCTACGTGAAGCAAATCAAGTGTTATGTTTTGTTTCTTTACGTTGTCTATTTTAAGATTTTTGTTTCAAGTTTACTTTTTTGTTCCAAGTTTTCGTATGATTTGTCACATTGCCCTATATGTTCTTTGACTGACTAAATGAGCAATTGCGTGTGTTGAGAAAAGTGAAGTGCGTCACAGCACTTTTTAAGAAAAAGCACTTTGATGCTTTTTTAATGGAAAGAGAAGGTTTAAAAACAATATATGAGTGATATCAAAGTAGAATTTGTGGAAATTTTGTTAAAAGAAAAAAAATTGGTTTAGCCTGAGTTGAGATCAAAGACAATGTGTTCTGTGCAGTGGCAATTCTCTGTTCGGGCTACTTTCGCCTCTTGCATCTCCTGTCGAGCGAGACGCTTTCTGCAGCACCTCCTTGGCTGTCATGCGGGCGGGCTGCCCTCAGCCAAGGACACAACCTTCTGCACAGCCCTAACACGAGAATGTAAAAACGACCCCGTTGGGTCAGATAGCAGCTTTTACTAAGCCATTTTATTATTTTTCAGGATGAGTTTACTGAATGTCCTGAGATATGCACGTGATTGCAACGAAGCATGGAAACTGCTCAATTTTAAAAGAGATTTTATGTAGTGAAATTGAAAACATTCATCCTGTTTCTAGTAGAAACCTTCAGGTACCTTAGTCACCTAAAGCTAAATCTTAAACTTGCTGAGGACTTCCGTCGGTAGAACACGGTGCTGTC
The DNA here is from genome assembly GCF_000687285.1 of Phaethon lepturus. NCBI lineage: Eukaryota > Metazoa > Chordata > Aves > Phaethontiformes > Phaethontidae > Phaethon > Phaethon lepturus. The sequence goes on along the minus strand of NW_010549397.1, from coordinate 4,252 downwards.
CGGCGACCACCAGGCATCGTTAAGTCACAAGGTGCCAAGGTGTTGAAGGTAGACAGGTGCTGGGAGGTTCTGTCACGGCCTCCATGCATGGAGTGCCAAAGAACTTATTTAAACCTCAAGCTTTTTAATATTCTCCCCCCCCCGCCCCCCGCCAGGGATCAGCTCTTTTAAATTGCTGTACAGTGATTTTTCTGTTCTAGAGCTGGTAGTGGTGTAGCTTGGTATAGACCTCCATCCACACGTGCCCTGTGACGGGTATAGTCTGTGGCACGGCTGCCACGCAGGGAGAACCGGCAAATGCAAGTGTTGGATCAGAGACGGGCGCACCTCGTTCTGCTGCTCCCTGTCCCGCATCTCCGTACTTCACCCGTGTTGCATTCATTTATGTCCTTCTCTAGGGCAACGTCATTCTCTCAACCTCAGAAGACAAAACGTGGCTAATTTCTGTCCTGTTCAATGTCATTCCTGTGTCAGCCTCCCACTGCTGTTTCCTGGATTTCAGTCCAGAAAAGTGCTCTACAGAGTTGGGGTGGCCGGCACCCGTCTGGTGTGAAGTTGTACAGTCCGTATCGCTCCCTTGAGATCCTCAGTTTCTCGCCAGCGCCTGAGGGAGGTGGTGCTTGACCTACATCTCAATTTGCTGTCATGTTGCTTAGTCAGTACAGAAAGTGTTCTCCTTCTTGATGGGTGACTTTATTCTTTTATAAAATTGTCCTGTACGAATTTTTCCTGAAACATGCAGGTTAGGGGGAGTATTGTCAAAAATTCTGTCTCTCTCTATACTTTATTATCCCCTCATTTTTTTTGTCGTTTAACTCCAATTATGGGATGCTAAGTGCTTTTGGAAATTTCATTGTTAATATCTTCTTACAGTGCTATTAACGTAAATCAACGTTAATAGTGTCCCAGCAAGTATAAAAGCAATCAAAAATTCAGTACTCACGAATCATTCTGTAATTTCAGCATAAAATGTTAATAGAAATAAAATCCAATACCGTAAAGTATCAGCAAATTCAACTTTAAATACATGTGATGAATGACTTTACCGTTCTGCAGCATCCCATGGACTTCTGCAATGTGAAACCTTCTGTTGGCGAAGGTCTAACGCTCACCACTCCCTCCTTCATCGCCTTCCCAGCACAAGGTGTGCATGGGATCTTACTTTTCCAGAAATTAAAAATCCGTCTTCACTTACAATGTGGCATCTGTATTCAGGTGTTTAGTGGTAATAGGAAGGATTACTAGGAATCTTTTAACTTATTCTACCTAATAGAAACTCACTGCTTTTTTATTGTTGTCAGCCTGGCTTGAAGAGTGTCAGCTGCATTACGTTTTATTCAGACTGGGATTTCCTTACAGACAAATCTTTTAAATCGGAATTTAGATTGTGAAGAACCATCAGTTATTTAAAGGAAACTGCTAGGAGAATGGTATAGATTTCTCAAGAAATACAACTGTTGGCCTGAAAATAAAAAATTAAAATTACTGTTAAAAGGAAAACAAAATCCCCAAAGTGATACATGAAGAATGGTTGGGTATTAAACCTCTAATTTATCACCCCATCAGTCTAGAATGTTTTGATTTTATTTTTTAAATTCACTTGTTTTAATGGATTTGGGCTATTTGTACTGTAGTCTTTAAAACCACGCCTAAGAACCGTTTGCCGATAGAGGTAGGTATAACACCTATAGGCAAGGCGGGGTTAGGTCTCATTTCTCTAAGTTGCCAGACAAGAAGCGCCATGCAAGCCTGCGACTTCCATGATCGCAGAAGAAGCAAGCGACAGTCAGATACCTATAAAGAGAGTCTATTTGAGGAAAGATCTCCCGGTCGTTATATAGACACCTTTTCAGCCTTTATTCCTTTTCCCCCCATCTCCTCGGTGTAGTGTCCGCATCCCCAGTCTCTGGATTGGTCTCGTTCTGCTCTCTTGGTTCTTTTTCGTCTTTCTCCCCTCGTTTCACGTGTGATTCCTCACCTGCAGATTTCTGCGGTAGAGCCGTACAGTAGAGTTTTACAGAGCCTTTCAAGTCTGAGTGGGATTTTTGTGACATTTATAAAATACTTACAAGATGTTAGGAAGGTTTATGGTCTCTTGAGGTATCTCATAAAGGATATTGGCTGCTAAACTAGTCTGTCGTCACTGTCTTTGTGCCCATCCCCACGAGCCTCAGACAAACCAGAGACATTTGGAACTTTTCGGTTATTCCATTTTGAACACGAGTTGCCTTGGGAAGTTAAGGTAAATGCTTAAAAACTCAGGTTGTCTTGGTTTGTGGATCCTCATATATAACTAATTCTTTCATCCAGAACTTCTAAAAGGAATCTGCATTATAATAAAGCAAAACTGCAAATTTTTGTGAGCATTACTTTAATTCCGGTCACACATCAGAATTATCAAAATCGTTCTTAAATTGAACACTTATGGTCATTCCATTTCCATAAACAAGTGGCCAGACTGCCAGGTAATTCGGGACTCATGCAAAACCTGCAAAACCGACTAAATTGGCTGTGTCGGAGCTGGCCAGAGCTCCGTCTTGGTGGGTCAGGGCAGCGTCGCGCCCCGGCAGCGGGACTTGAGTGGGAAGTCACTCATCTGGTTATCCCACCTGACCTCAGAAAAACTATTTTCAGCACCTGAAATAACATGTAATCTAGTCTGTAAACGCTCCATATTATTTATTGCTGTTTTAATATAGAACATTTTTCTTTTTTAAATAAACCTGAAATCAAAGGCTTTATTCACTGTCGTAGCTACACGGTTTTTCTTTGAATTCAACGGACATTGGATCAGCCCTTAAAGCGGGGAAGCCTTCGGTAGGATTAACGGATTGAAACCTGCAGAAGTGCTTTCATTCGGGTTTCTGTTAAAATTTTTCACAAGGTTTAGGTTTTTAAGATACTGTGTAAAAACTTCTAACGTTTCCTCTGCTTCCTCTTCCCCTTTTTCCTGTCTTCTGCTGAAATGGAAAGTTACTCATCCGGGTAATTTGCAGTGTGAAACTGCCCGTGGAGTCCCGCTGGGGTAAGCGCAGTCAGAAACGGCGAGTGTAAGACCTTGCTGTGCCAGTGCGTCTGTGTCGCCTTGCGTTACAGCCGCGCGATACTGCGCGTCTTCTCATTTCTGCTTCCAGAGTCGATCAGAGCTTGTCCCAGCCGTGTTTCAGTGGTCTGACCTTAAGATACTGCTTCTTCGCCTGCTTGGGTTTGCAGATTCTGGTCTCCATTTGTTGAAGAGTGTGGTGTCATAAAAATAGTAAGGGGAAAAACGGTGATATTTTCAACTCCTTTTTTCAGGAAAGTAATTATAGATTAATAACCAGTAAAGATGCAGTGGTGAGGGATCAGGCCTCATCTAATAAAATGTATCAGCTCAGGTGTTGGAAACCCTATCTTTGCCATTAAATGACGGGAGCTTCACTCCAGACCAGAGGGAGCTCAGGGAGCGCCGGGCTCTGCCGACGTCCAGGATGCCAAACCCTGCTCTCTTCTACACGGGAATCTCAAGTTCTCCATTCCTCTTGAATATAACTGAGAGCAAAGCCTTGCCAACAGTCTTCATATTTGGCTTCATAAAAAGGACAGTCAGAGGGAATCCTCCCATAATGATATATACAAGGTAGTTGAAAAGAAAAATTCACCATATTCAATGAAATAATATTAATTAAATTTCAGAACAAGAAAACAAGAATGTGAAAAGAGAAAAAATAGCGTTTTGACAGTAATTCAGCTATGAGGTCCGCTGTCCGAGACCCCTTAACTCAAGGCTGGTGTGTGCGTTTTGCAGGAGATGTTGCTTTCAGAAACACCAAACTCAAAGAGGAGGTCTACGGTTCAGAATCTCGCTGCTTTGGGCTCTCATCCTGCG
>NW_010549397.1:0-353 GCF_000687285.1 Phaethon lepturus | reverse complement strand
CCTCCCCCCCCTCCCCTGACAAACCTGCCATGACGGCTCAGAGTAGCCCCGGGAGATTCAAATAAGTGCCAATGGTTAAGATTTCTCGTACTTAATGGGTGTTGGTGAGGAATTGAGTTCTTGCAGTCACAACACCGGTCTATGAACTTTTTTGAGTAGTACCTAGAGAAAAACGGTATTTTTCCAAATACTTCAATGCTTTCCAGTCCACCTTCAGGTCCTGTTGATAGTTGGAGACTTTCAGTATTGTTTAACTTTTATTTCTAAAAATTCTCAATTCCCCTTCCATTCTCGGCGTGGAAGAACGCCGAAAGGCCTTTGTCACCAGCAGTGGCCGAACGGACCAAGTAAAT
>NW_010549396.1:7215-10432 GCF_000687285.1 Phaethon lepturus | reverse complement strand
TATATATATATATATATATGTCAGAAGCAATGCCAACTGAATACAGTAAACCACAAGATATTCCGCAAGTATTAAAACTCTCATTACTTATTTAGATATATAAATAATTGGTTCATTCTACTTCTAACACAGCTCAAGTTCCTTTCAAAATGAGTGCAGGCATCAGTTTGGTTGTGTTTTTTTGTTTGTTTGTTTTAAATCCACATGTGACTTCCAGTGCCCAGTGCCACTGTGGCAAATTCATCTAACTTCCTCACTTTTTAATAAGACAAAACAGCACTCTTCCGGCACTCGCCTCTCTGTAGGTGGTGCCAATGTAAGCAGTGATAGACAGCAGCTCATCAGGTCTTCTCTTTACAGTAGCCAGTGACTTTATTTCGCATTCTGTGTAATACTGCCATTCTTTTGAAAGAGGCGAGTACTACGTTACTGCTGCCCATTTGAGTTCTACCTTTAAAACTGTTCTCTTGTCCCGTTGTGAGATTCGTCGGCATGTTGTAAGTGGTTCTCCTCCCAGTAAGGACAATGTTGTAATAATGATACTTATATTTAAATCTCAAAGCTTGTGGCCACTTGGCTATTATTAGTAGTAGTTTCAAACAAAAAGAAATATAGTAGTACTTTCACATGACATTCATAGTGGAAGAAAAAAGCCTGCAATACTTTAAATATAGGGCACAGAACTTCTGACACTATTAACATTAACACATAAGACAAAAAAATCATATGACTGTATCTTGGGTAATTCAAGCATTTTTCTTAAATCTATTTTTATTACTATTAACACTGCCAGACAACAGCAATACTTTATCTAGATGGTAAAAATCAATTTGTCTGGAGGGAGAAAAGTTTTATATTCACAAAATTAACAAGTACTTCTCTACTTAATTACAAATATGTTTTCTGATTTCTCTCTGTAAACAGAAAAACTTCAGAGCATGGCTACATGTACCTGTACAGCAACTAACACAAACAGAAATTAGTTTTCATCTCTACTTGCCGAAATCTTTGTTCTCACTGTAAATCCCATTTCATCTTCTACTTGTTTCTCTTCCCAGTGCTCCCTTTTGTGAGAATAACACTGATTTATTGTATATCCAGCATCCCTTTTCTCCTCTACCACTTTTAGGGTGACTGTTACCCATCAACTCATGCTGCACGTGTTAACAAAAGCAGTCTGACACTGCAGGTATTTACCAGAGGTAGAGCTGCAGCATGTTTTGACAATGTACAAACAATACCAGTATTCTTTCCACCACACACATACAGTAACATACTACAGACAGACCACCACTCTGAAAAGTTTCCACAGACCAAATTCTGTCTTTTAAGATTTTCTAATAACAGACAGCAAGCATAAGTTATTTCTTTTTTAAAAGAATTGCTTCTGATGTGTTAAAAGATGAAAAAAAAACCCACCCTAAAAATGTAATTTCTGACACCCCTCTATTTCAGTTGCACTGCAAGACAAATCACAAACTATCAAACGCAACTTGGCTATTTTGCATTTTATCATAGTTATATCATTTGGCTGCAAGATTCATTGAGGACTGTCTTACTGCAAAAAGCAATCTCACATTTGTAATTAGGCATCAAAAATTATTTCACGGGCAACTAAGAGATTAGTCATGTAACTACAGAAAACAATCACAGTTGGCCAGTCTCATCTAAAGCAATCCTTTGGATACCTGGCAAATCTGAGGTAATGATTAACTTGCAGTGACATCTGTGCACTATAAAGGTGATACATAACTCAGTTTTGTCCCTCACTGACTTGCATCCTGAGCGCTTGTAACCAAACTGATGTTGGTAACACTGACCCTCGGTTTGAGTTCATTTGGAATAGTCCAATTTTTAACAGGCAATTTGAATCAGTAAAGAATGCAAGAAGCATGTATATCTGAAATCAATGTTAGAAAAAATAGCTTCTAGATATCACAGTTCATTTTTGTTAGAATACACAATTCATTTACAGTTGATTTCCATACAAAGAAGAGTCACTGATTCGCTATTCAGGAAGACAGTATTTCCTGAAGTACCATTGAGAATAAGAGACATCTAATCCAAAGGAAAAGGCCAAGTACCGTATCTTCCCCCATGGCCAGGAAAAGTCATGTCCGCAGTCCTTCTCCTCCCACAACCTCACAGGACAACTACCCTGCACAAGTGCTGCTGGGCTGACACCTCCCAGAAGTGCAAGTTCAACACACATGTTCTATGAGCAGTTCTCTGCCCACCTGAGCCCAAGATCACCCAAGAAAGCTATAGCACTTTAAAGAGCAAGCAGAATGCAAAATATTTTCACAGAAAAAAAGAAACTCACTCATTTGACCTGCTACAAATAAATCAACAAGATTACATTTTATTTTTAGAATACAGATGCTACCAACCAACACACCAGTTTGTCTGGAATATTCTATCACAGCATCATTTTTCTGTTTCCACACAGGAACGATAAGACTCCTTAAATTATGACAGTGATCATTCTATTTTCATGTATTTAAGAAAAACAGAATTTAGATGACAAAGCCAGCTCAAAACACATTAAAAACCCCTGTGATTAGTTCCAAGACTCTAATGACCCCTGAAAAAAAAATTACCTGCCTGTAGTTCATGAAAAGTTTTTAAGAGAGGATTAGATTACCATTATAATGTTAAATCTCAGTGATTAGAAAGCAAAACTAACCCACTGTACAATTAAATAACAACAGTAAAGCCTTTATTGCCCATGTTCTTCACTGAAAACTGAATCTTTCAAGGAAGGTAGTCCTATTACCACTACCCTCTTACATAAACATAAACCTGAAATACAAATTCAGATTTGCCTATTAAGTCATCACAGTCTAAAGCAGAACTCCCGAATTTCAATCTCTGACAGCTGAAAGCACAAGTTTCCTTTATTCTAATACATTAATGCACAGCCCTCTCAACAGACAGCAAATTATAGTATTTATGCATCAGATTCCAACACTCATTAGAACATACAACAAACAAGCTTCATTTTTAATGCTACTCCTTGAGAAACAGAAGTGTTACGTCATCTTTCCTATTTATCATCTTAGACTTTAATAGCTACCTATTCCTGCTAAGTACTCAACACTTTATATTATTCTCTGTGTACAAACTATCAGCAGCTTCATGTTACTTTACAGCACATAACAAGACACACTGTAGGAACCCAGTCTCATTGTAACAAGACAAAGCCAGAAAATTAACA
>NW_010549396.1:0-7184 GCF_000687285.1 Phaethon lepturus | reverse complement strand
CCTACATCTAGGCAGATTTAATCCATTGACCTCCTATGGCAAAAGTGTTTGTAGCAGCCCGCTTGGCCCATCAGCTGGCCAAACGAAAAGCAATGACTGTGAATTCTGATTCATAACATGAATATATAACCAGACTTCTATTACTTCCCCTATCAGTCATCCAACTTTCACTAAAACACATGTACAGGGAATTTCCTTTTCCCCTATATAAGTGGATTAGCTTGCTCAAGGTTAAATGGTCTTAGCAGAAATGCAAACCTTATTTTTCAATTTAGATCAACTGAAAATAAAATACCCACACCATATGAAATTCACATTTGAGACCGAAGCAAAGGCCTTCAGTTTAAATAGCTCAACTTGAAAGGTGCTTTATTTTAAAGTGAGAGCAAATGACAATGGGGCTTGATCCCAGGCGAGACTGCACATTTGATGGCCCTGAGAACATACAAGTAAAAGCTGCTATTATTATCTGCATAATTTTAAATAGACTGTCAGGTAAGTGTTTACCGTTATTTATTTTAAAATTTTTTTTTCTCCAATTTTGTGTACCTCAGCACAATTTTTGTTTGCATAAGGGGGAAAAAACCCAGCAAACTAGCGAAACACTTTATGATGCCACTTGACACACACACACAAAAAAAAAAAAAAAAAGAGGGAAAAAGAGTACTTTTTAATCTTCTAGGATAGGTATCATTCTGGCAAGACAGAAAGTGCCTTGCAATTCTGGGTGATTTTTTATATTAAGTCTTCCACTTCATTACTATCACAATCATGTGCCATTAAATAAAGAGCAGCTACATTCTCACTTCTACAGTCACAATTCATTACTACTTCTTTATCTTAAGTTTTGACATGGCTAATTTTATTTTTGTATGGCTCGATTTGTTATTTGGCTTGCAAACCAGAAAAAAGCTGTAATGCTCAAAATGTAAACATTTCAGGTAATGTTTACATCAAATCTTATTTTAGTTATTACTTTAATTCTTGAAAAAAGTTCTATTAACCTGTAATTTCAAAAACTCCAGCTTGGCATTGTAAAAATATCTGGGCTGAAATAGACATATTTAACCTCTATTCTTATATTACAGAAGAGGAGAATCAAGTATTTTCCCCGGAAGACATACTGAGGATGCAATAATTATTGTCTGTGCAGCATGCTACCTTTGCTGTTATAATACATAAAAGGGAAACACGTTATGCCACAATAAAACTACAATTCTAGTCACCTCACTGAGGAAATTATGGTTCCAAGAAGAATTTGGACACAAATCGAGATCTAAGATACAGCACTACATTATTATGGTTTGAACTCAATATTTATCTCTGAGTGAAACTTATATTACTTGCACACAGAAAATTTCAACACCAAAATAAAAACAGGTCACCATTCACCGTTAATGCCAGTCACCCAGTATTCTCCAAAACTGAACTATCCACACAACAGCATCACACTCGGTGGGTTTCCAGATTCTTCAAGCTAGCACTAACAGAAAAGCCTCTCCACAAATGCTGCTGAAGATGCCAGTACTATTACAGGTGCTAACATACAGTGTTGGGTAGTCAAGCAGACACCTTCAAAAACCACTTTCAAACCACACTAAAGTCACACTGCCCCACAAGATGGTGCTAGCACATTTTTAAAGACACTGCTACCCTCACCACCAAATACTTTTAGAAGCCTGGAGGCTGTGAAGGCATTCTCCCAGAGGTACTGCATGTGAGGTGTCCTTGGAGGCACTTCAAACACTGCAGACTACACTGGGGTTTTTGGAATCATTGTGTGGCCCTCCATGCTGAAGGCACTGAGCGACCAAGCATGCCACTCATCCCAACTAGCAGCAGGCAGGGGATCACACAGAGGAAGCACTTCGCCGCTGGATGAAGGAGACCAGTTAAACAGCTAGCCAACTTCTGAGTGGCCCTGTGTTACCACCTGAAGGTGAAAAGGTATTCATCAGTCTGTTTCTCAAAAGGACATGCATCATCCAGCCTATTTATTGAGAGCAGGACGCAGGACACTGATAGCATGCCTGCTACTGTATCCCCAATCATCAACTTCTGTGTTAACTATTAATGGGTTTTTACCTTCTACCCATTTACTACATGAAGTAAGGATAAAAGAAAGAATTAGATGTGATTATACACAGGGGCTTTTGAAATCACTTTAAAACTTCAAGTGACAATACAAAATAAATCGGGGAAAACAAGCAAATCCTTTCCACCATTTGCTTTTCTTCTAGTTATAAATTAACTTGCAGTGCTACAGGTAGAACACTGCCAGATAACTACATTTAAGTATCTGGAATTGAAAGATCTTTTACAATTCTGCAAAGACAGTAAGCATGTATGCATGAACACTCCATGCATTCAACCTATGTATTCAAGTCTGATATTCTACAGAGACTTTCAAAGATATTGCTGAGACTTCTCACGAAGTCACTGCAAAATGAGTTTCGATCGTTTTTCTGTATTCTGACAAGTTCTCTAATGTTTTTGAAATTATGCAATTACATGCAACTGTCAATAAAAATTATTTCTCAGTTTCTATTAAAAAACCCACAATAGCTACCTTTTCTACAAAACCATCATTACACAAGAATAACTTATAAAATGTGTATTTTGATTAAAATTAAAAAAAATCGGATCCTCCAATTCCTTTATCAATGTTTCCCACAAAATAGCATACTAAACCAAAAAGAGCACTCTTCCAAGTTTATGGAATAGAAACCAGTACTTTGAAGTTAACAAACCAAAACACACCAGTGCCTTAAATGAAAACACTCTGGCAACTAAAACCACTCAACATACTACACAGGAGCAAAGAAAGCCTCAGGCACAGATAACAAAGACACTTATTTACAGATGTCGTGTGTGTCTGTGTGTGTTCTTTCCAGCTATTAACGTATAGAAGAGGTGCTGCCAAGCTAAAAACTGCAACAATTACTTCAATGAATAATTAATTAGTAAATGTCTGTCAGCTCCTCTCTTTTTTTCTTTTAAATACCTCAGTCTTTAAATTATCACCCTAATAGTGAAGTGAGAAGAATTCTAACTACCATGTCTACCACTACCAATTACTTGTAATACACTCATTCCCATTTGCCTAACAGGGAAGCTGGCTCAACAGAGCTATCTTCCAAACTACAAGCAGGATAAATACACCATAGTTCTGGAACAACATTTGTGTTACAGTTTCGCCCTGAAGTTTCACCTGAGAAGTTCACTGCTACACAAGCATCCAGAAGATAAATCTCTTTCCCAATAAGTTTATCACCTAAATACACAAGACTTCAGTAGCAGCTATAAACAATCCCTATCTTAATTTAACAAATGGGATTGTAAGACTAGAAAAAGAAAAGGTAAATGCGAGTTACCTTACGGGGACAACCTGACAATTACCCATGACATGAAAAAGTGTGTGTAGAGGAGAAAGGAATGCATAATTTTGCCTAAGTATCTCTAAAGGTCTTGAAAAGTATGAACAGAATGCTGCACTTTTTGCAATAAACTCTTCCTATTTGACAGCAGAAGTCTTCTCTTAAGTTTATCGTGAAAAAAACCACACCTCCCAAAAATCCAACAGAAAATCAAGTGCTTAAATATCAACAGAAATTACTACATTCCTTACTGTTTCTCTATGCCTCTATCAAAGCCATCTCTTTTTTTCTACAGCAAGTAAGGAAAACCTCATGGAAATATGGTGGTTATTCTAACATGGAAGAGTAAAAAAAAAGAAAATAGTTGTAAGGCAGTAACTTAGTAGAATAGCTGGATGAAATCTAGAGGTACACATGATTTTAGGTAAAAAGATTGCTCTCCCAGAACATGGACAGTCTGCAAACAATGCAGATGGAATCTCAGGAGCAGAAACACAGGTAAATGAAAGCAGCATGTGAATCCTCCCTGCAATCTGCATGCTTGTGAATTAAGAGTCAAATGTCTGTGTATGGAAAAAAACTGTAAACATTTTTCAGATATTTACCTTCTCTCAGTTCCACATAAATGAGGCAGGAAAGCCCTGTTTACCAAACAGAATTAAAAAGTTATTTCTTAAATAAGAATAACTAAATGGTGATTTTTACTAACAATTTTAATCAAATTTAACTCTTGCATTTCTCCAGTTAATAACAGATGGTTCTTGTTCAGCGGTAGACTGAACAGGTGACATTTAACTTGTAACATTATGCAACAATGCAGTGTGCAATAGATTTACTTGAATTACTGTCACAAATCATGCACTATGTTTATTTTTGAGACCAGGAATATTTGCATAGGACTAGGCATGCATGCGTTTTAACGAGAATGCAAACCAAATGAATATTCTCCTCCAAAAAGGCCAAACAAGCCAAATTGCTAATCCTGAGTTTAAAACAGCAATCACTCCAACTACATAAGCAAGCTGCAGTATAAGCTATAATACTTATCCTGTCACAATCCCAGAGTCTAGGCCAATATTCCTAGTAAGATAAAAAAGAATGTTTGCTACCCATTAATTTATAAGCATAAACTCCAAGGGTGATTTCAGAACATACAAGAAGCAACATCAACGTCCCATGGAGTTTACAGTCTATATACATGCTATGTAATTTTGGATTAAGCAAAACTGTGGCATAAGTCTATTTAACTTTCCCAGGAAGAAATATTTGCTCTTTTACAATTTGACTAGGTCACTGCAAATTTATTAAGATCATAAATAATGACATTAGAGAAAGAATGAAGGCTATCTGTTGAGTTCTACAACAGTAGAACAATTAATCAGGCCTATCCAGAGTAGGCATGCCATGGTTTTATCAGGCTATGTGCTCACATGACGAAAACTCCCTCACTAAACATAAACCAGTTAGAATAAGGTTTCTGAAAACTGGTATACTAATGTTAACTTAAAACCAATTCTGAATCTGCTAAACGAATAAAACACACACCTCTGCGTCAGAAAACATGGAGACCCATTCCATATCAGAATTTACTCAGTGAACCTTGTTCCATCCCCAACCCCCACAAAGCACTGAGTTTTGGCAGTTCTGTAGTTTACTTTCACTTATTGTCACTATTTGCCATGCTTGCCAGCGTGAAAAGAGATCTCTCTTAAGGTCATAAAAATGTGAAGACCTTCTAAGACTTGCACCACAGTATTTTTTTGAACTTAGCATTCTGTCCCTCTAAATAATATAGTTCTGAAATCGCTTCTGGCATCAAGTAGTGGCTAGAGTCAAAAGAGGCCAAAAAGAGGTGAGATGCCAAAAAGGTGTTGGAGGCTGGAGGGTAATTAGAGGGCAGAAAGAAGTAGAGGCCAAAAAGGGGTGGAAGCTGAAAACGGGTCAGATCCTGAAAAGGTGAGACAGGATGGAGGGTGAGTAGGAATCAAAGATAAGTGGAAGCTGAAAGAGGGAGGGATGCTGAAAAGCTGTGTGCACTGAGAGCTTTCCACACAATGCCAATGATTTAATGTCATTTATTTTTATTTTTACACAGCCTTTCGGTACCTTTTGTGGAGAGATTACTTGAAGAGTTGCAACTTGAAATCATTCTTTTCAAGTAAGTAAAGTCCATTTAACAATGACCTTGACATTGTATTTAAAAGCAATATGCTAAGTGTATCTTAAGGATTCCATATGTTTCATCAGCAAAATGGGAAAGATTATTCATGCTTAAGCATATTACCAAAAAAAAAAAAAAAAAAAAGAAAGATACACTGACAACAGGGGAAAGCTAATCAGTTTTCACAATGTAATCAATCATAAGTCAATCTGAAGTTGGAGACTCAGAAGGCACAGTAAATAAGAAAAAAAAAAAGCCAGGTACCAGGAACTAATATTCTATCAGTTATATTCAGGGTTTCAGCATATTTCAAGTGGCCCTAGTAGAAGTCCTCTTAAAAGTTTGCCAGCAAGTTTCTTTAAGGTCTAATTGAAAAAGAAAACAAAAGAAAGTAGGACAAAAATCAAAAACAAAGAATGTAAACAAGAGCAAGTAGTAGATATTTGCAAGAAAGTCACAGTACTAAAATTAAACAGTGCAGAAGAAATAACTTCTTAAATACAAAAGTGATGTATATTACTGGCACAGAATTCTTAATACAACATAGCTCAAGAACATAGAGTTAAGAGTTAAGTAATTTAAAAAAGGAACTGCCCATTCTACAAAGTTCTCAAATAAAAACTACACACTAATGGGAAATTCACTGCCTTTAACTCTTCTTGGAAAAAGAGGCAAAAGCCTAATAGTTACTTGGCAACTTGCAGTTTGTTTGAGTTCAAATCAAGTTTCTAACCAAAACAAACTATTTCTTGCCTCCCAACAATATTCGCCTGAACTGTATAGGAAAAAACAAAACAAGCCCTTCATTTTTTACATATTGCTAGGTACTACGACTTAGGACAGAAAAGTAAGTCCTTTTTCTCTTCAAAAACCTACCCTACTAAAGAAATTCTATTACAGAACCTGATATTGCTATTATGCAAAGGAAGCCATGCTAAAAAGGTGCTTAGTCTATAGAATTAACTAAAATATCAGATATTTCTCTATGCAACAGAGGAGCACACTTTCAAATTCAGGGGTTTTTTTATCCTTATGATTAACAAGAGATTAAAGCTCCAGATAAAGCCCACAATGATTTCTAGCCCAAGGCCAAATCCAGTTCTGAAGTGTAGAAGTGAATTTAAATGAGTATCTTACCTGCTTAGTTTTCTTTCGACTTCTTTGGTAGCTTTAGCTTCCAATTCTCTGGAACAGAAAGTGGTGTTGGTTTCCATGTCAACAGTAATGCAGCACAAGGCAAAAAATAAAACTGGAGCAGGGTTAAGATACACACTGAGCTCCATATGTTGATTTGTCAGGAGGAAACGGGGAGACCACAGATTGCCAAGTAATCAAATGATATGTTTACCCACGGACAGCGAGGCAAGCGGAGCATAGCCAAAGCCAGCTATCCTTCACTACTACACAAACGCTACTGAGGCGTTTCAAGTACTTTAAGGAAAACAATTCTGCTGCATCACTTTAGCCCGAGAATTTGTTTGAAATGTAGGAGCGAGAAAGCCCTCCTTGCCCTATCAGCCCACGAAGATGGGCAGCTGCAAAGGGCTGCCAGCTCCGCAGGAGCAAACACCGACGAGCAGAAGAGGGCAAAGCTCATCCGGAGGGAAAACCTTGCTTTCGGGCAGACGCCGCGGCCCTCCCGGGGC